>NC_054378.1:114458188-114758188 GCF_017654675.1 Xenopus laevis | reverse complement strand
AACATCAACATTCCCCTTTGTGGTTACATCAATTTCTATGTGACTCATCCAGTTATCAAACTCTTATTTGGCATTTACCAGCTGGCTTTGACATATATATCTACAATAAACCAACCAATAAGAATCAATTACTCCATTGTACTAGTTACTATTCTATTCCATACTCCACAGCCACTGTCTTCATGTAAGTGATTCTAAAAAAAACACACTGTTGATAAATAAATTGTTGAGGTGTAACTGAATCAATGATGCAATTTTAGGCACAGGGTTATCCGTCTAGTCTCTTGAAAAAGCAAATTGGGATTGTATTGACTAAATATTCTTCTATACATACTAAAGGTATAGAGCCATTCTCCAGAATGCTTGGGACCTGGTAGGATTGATTTTTTTTTGCTTAATACATTGTTTGGATCACTATACCTTGTCTACTAAAGATATTTATACATTAAATAAGCCCAATTGGATTGTTTGCCACCAATATGGATTTATACTACAATCAAGTACAAGGTACTATTCATTATCCCACCTTTTCTGACAATTTAATATAACAACAATTGTTTATCACAATAATTTTGTTTATCTTCTATAATATAATTGTTGTCTGATTTATGTAAAAAAGAAAATAGGACACACCACATAAAAAATTTAAACCACTATTTATTGGTTCGTTAAAAAAAAAAAAAAAATTATTATTATAAAATATTATACAGGTCCTGGAACTCCGAGGTTACTTCTAATATCCTCATATTTTCCAACAAGGGGTACTTTATTTATTATAATACACAAGTTTTAGTGAGTCATGTGACAAAAATGACATGACTAAGCTCCGTTTACAACTGATGACATCATTAAGAGCCGTTTATAAGGATGTAATTTACAGGATATTCATGGCTTTTGTGTATTATATAGTTAATAAAGTACCCCCTCTTGTAAAATATGTAATGCAAATAGCCTTGCCCGGTGTCATAATTCCACCAACATCATTGTGCCCACCTCTGATGTCATCATGCCTGTTCCTACATCACTGCCCCACTCCCAATGCTATCTGCCCGACTCCCGTTTTTGGGTTTAGCCATCAGCAAAGGTGGCAACCCTACACAGGGGTGTAATTGAATCTCTAAGGTCTTCCTGAATAAGTCATTATGGACCACCCTCCTTCACTACATGTGGGACCCGGCCAGTTTCCCACACCCACATGTTCACTTTCTACCCTAGTATCTTTAGCAACCACAGGGCCTGCTCTATTCTTACATCGCTTTATCTATGTGCTTAATAGATATTTAGAGCAAATTTCTATGCAAGCCATGTGTGATGCAGCTTAGGCTGTCTCCTAGTCAGTGTGTATAAATGAGACTTCAGAGCAGTGATCCCCAACCAGTAGCTCGTGAGCAACATGTTGCTCTCCAACACCTTGGATGTTGCTCTCAGGGTCCTCAAAACAGAGGCTTATTTTTAAATTCAAAGCTTGAAAGCAAGTTTTAATTGTGTAAAAACTAAAAATAGTGCCAAGTAGAGCCTCTTGTAGAGCCTCTTGTAGGCTGCCAGTCCACATAGGGGCTTCCGAATAGCCAATCATAGCCCTTATTTGGCACCCCAAGGGACTTTTTCATGCTTGAGTTGCTCCCCTACTCTTTTTACATTTGAATGTGGCTCATGGGTTAAAAAGGTTGGGGACTCCTGCTTCAGAGCATAAGAAGGCAACCACCCATGCAGCATGAATTCCTGCAACCACATCTCTTCTGATAAGGGTAGAATGTTTATTTATGCAAGATGTAACGTAAAGGGAGTATGCTATCACTTATTTTCAATTCTTGACTTTATCTTCAGCTCATGAATGTACAAAATCAAGTTGTTAACAGTCACATCCCTCCCTCAGAGAAGGAATTTGTACAGCTCAGTAGTAACTAATGACGCCCCGGTTGACATTGTTCCGAGTTGTTCAGATCCTGCCTGTTCAAATGCAACTTGCAAGTATGTCAAAAATATATTAAACCCTTAAAAAAAAGGCTGATAAAATATACTTGAGACTGCGCAAAGATGTACACAAAATACACAACAAATATTAAGACGCGCGCCTTTGCGACCTGACTCCATCAGGCACTGCAATAGACACCTATTGGTTGCTAGGGTTCCCAGGACCTCGGCGGCCATCTTGTTCCCGCTTGGCGGATGAATGAGTAGTCAGCAGAGACTGCTGCAGGAGGTAGCGGAGTGACTGTCAATCTGTGCCCATCTCTCGCTTCGCTGCAATGGAGCGGTCAGCAGCTTTCTTCCTTTGCTTCCTGGCAGCCATCGCTGTCTCCTCCAGGGCGCTGGACTTGGTGAATGAGGATGTCAAGCGCACAGTGGACCTCAGCAGCCATTTAGCCAAAGTGACGGCGGAGATTACTATTTCTAACCCGGGACCGGGCGCCGTTCATTCCTTTCTGTTGGCCCTGGAGTCAGAGCTGAGCAGCCATTTGGCCTACCTAGGGGTGAGTGCAAACTTTAGCCATGGAAATAAAGGAGGTATCGCCTATTTGCAGTGAGTGTAGTTCAACTGCGCTTATTATAGAGGCTGTTGGGAGTTGTTCTTGTACTTTTTTGTGTGGAAGTTGAGGTGGGGGGCTGGCTGTGCATTCCTGCTGTGTATGTTGCATTTGTGCTTTTGTTTCTTGTACACATAAGGTTTGTGTCCATTGATAAATAGCTGGGAGCCCTGCAGACTGCAGTTTATTGTTTCTGTTCATGGTTCCTCCTGTGTGAGAAGGGCAGAGTGTAGCAATGTTGGTGCAACGCTTTTATGGTAAATATAGAGATTACAGGACAAAAGCACTTTCTCCCCCAATTAATAACCCTACAGGTTGCCAGTGTCAGGGCAATAGGCAGCGGGTATGACAGGCCACTTCCGCATCAGCCTCACACCGACTGAATAGCTGACACGTAAGCACTCCTTTAGCTTCCAGCAGCAGAAAGTGGGCGGGGCGAAGTCAATGCTCCCATTGCTTCTCGTTGTAGCCTGCATCCTGGACAGCTCAGCAGTCTCCTGGAGAGGGTACCAGTCTCCTTTCCATGGCTGAGCCATATTCTAATCACCCTTCATTTGTATAGTGACAACATATTGCACTTACAGAGATCATCATTCACAACAGCCCCCGCCCCAGTGCAGTTTACAAGCATTCATTTTAAAGGAGAAGCAAAGGCTTTTTACACTTGGGGGTGCCAAATGTTAGGCTCCCCCAAGTGAATGTATTGACTTACCTGAAACCCTGGGCCGGTGCTCCTATCAGCAGCAAACTGCACTGACCCGGGGCTATACTATCAGTCTTCTTCTCTCTTTTTGCGTCTGCGCATGCACAGTAGAACAAACAGCCGAACTTGAACTAAAGTTCCTCTCTCTTTTTGCGTCTGCGCAGTAGAACGACTGTTTAGTCCAACTGCGCATGCGTCTGCCCCGGGAAATTTGAAGGCGGAAATGGATCGCTCTGTGGTGCTCCTATGAGCAGAAAACTGCACCTGCCTGGGGTTATACCAGTGCGCACCACGGAGCGATCCACTTCCGTCTTCAAATTTCCCGCGGCAGATGCAAGCGCAGTTGGACAAAATAGTCGTTCTACTGCGCAGACGCAAAAAGAGATCGGAAGACTGATAGTATAGCCCCGGGTCGGTGCAGTTTGCTGCTGATAGGAGCACCGGCCCAGGGTTTCAGGTAAGTCAATACAATCACTTAAGGGTGGCTAACATTGGGCACCCCCAAGTGCACAAAGGCTTTCCTTCTCCTTTAAAACTAATGCTTGTATACTGCACTTGGGCAGGGACTGTTGTGAATGATAATCTCTGTAAGTGCAATATGTTGTCACTATACAAATGAAGGATGATTATAGGAAGCACAGGCCAGGGGTTACAGGTAAGTAAATACAATCATTTGGGGGTGCCAAACATTTGGCACCCCTAAGTGCAAGATGACTTTCCTTCTCCTTTAAGAAAGTAGCAGCTTCACTGATGGCAGTAGATAATAAAAGAGCATGGCTAAAAATGCTGAATTGCAGGGGCCACCAAACTTTTTATTTTTTTTCTCCTTGTGAGCCACATTCAAATGTAAGCGTTTGGGAGCAACACAAGCATGCGAAGAGTCCCTGGGACTGCGATTGGTTATTGGTAGCCTCTGTGTTTACTGGCAGGTTCTGTGTGGCACTAAACATGTTTTTTTATGCAACCAAAACTTGTCTCCAAGCCTGGAATTCAAAAATAACCATCTGCGAATTATTCGGTGACAACTCTCCCTCAATGTCTTCAGAACTAAACTCAAAGACTGCCTCTTGGAGCACTTGCTTGACACCTGAACTGTGACCTGGCAAATGTGGCATTGTCACTCACTGTAACCTACAGTGTCATGAAAATGACATAACCAAAGCATGTAGAACAAACAGGAGAGTAACCACGTGGCAGTTTCCAATTTATTTTGTATGGTCCAAAGGCAAAACAGCAGATACAAATCCTCCTGTACAAAACGGCAAATGCAGTTCCGGAGTCTCGCACAAGTCCATTCAAAGTCCAAAGAAGACCCCAAGTAAATAATGGCTGAACAGCAGGACAGCAAAAGGTCCGGCGTGCAGGAGTCCTTTCTTCTGTCCCATAATGTGCATTTGTACTAATGGGACAAACATGTATTTCATTTTGCATCAGTCTTTACTTTTGTGGCCAACCAATTGCTATTCTGTTGTTTCCGAAATACAGTTCAGCAGCCCCAGAGGTTCAGTTGATTGTTCTGCAGACCAGGAACTGAAAACAAGTGACCCGAGCAATAAAACAAAAATAATGAATTCATATCTTTTTCATTTGTTCTTTCAGGTGAAAGGGGAGGATGAAGAAGATGGAACCCTTCAGGTACAAGAAACAAACGTAAAAGGCAAAAGGTAACTATCTGATTTCTTATGCTTCCATAATGCAAGAAATGCAGCGGAAACCTGCAGATGTTAAGTGGTGGAGTGAAAATACAGAAAATATAATGGTTAAGAGTCAATAAAGTGGGGTATGTTGACAAGTTTGAATTTACATTATTCTTACTCATGCAAGGTGCAACACTGGCTTATTGGATTAGCTGTATCTAAAATACTGGTGTTTGTGTATGTACATATAATAATAGAAAATGTAATAGTGTAGATAACATTTACCAGGGAATACCTTAAATGCCATATTTATGTGATAGCGGTGTTTGGAGGCATCCGTCTCTGTAACTTAATGGTTCAAGTCAGTCCATTGCAACACATAGCTGCCATTTATAATTGTCATTTTTTGCACTGCAGGTTTGGTTCTGAACAACCAAAGGCTTCATATAAATTTGTCAAAATACTTCCTTTCCAATATAATACAGGAGCACTTGCAAAGCTTTCCCTAGCTCCGTGTGACTTGGCAGCCAATCATAGGGTTGCCCTTGTTACTGTAAATGTAAGAAAACCATAATAGTTGAATTGTTGTTTTAAATTGTTTACAGGACTGATTCTGAGTTTTTGATATGCCCCAAAACTCTGAAGTGTCTTTGGTTTAGTTTGTACACTTTGCATGGGATAGAGGATAAATCCATGTGCTTAGATTATAAATCAAATTATGGGTTGATTGGGAAGAACCTCTTTAATGCTTTATTTACCAGTAGGTCCTTCAGCTGACATGAGGTCATCCATTCCGATTAGATGAAAGGAGGTTCCATCTAAATATTTGAAAGGGATTTTTACAGTGAGAGCTGTGAATATGTGGAATTTTCTCCCTGAATCAGTCGTACTGGCTGATACATTAGATACCTTTAAGAAGAGGTTGGATGGCTTTTTAGAAAGCGAGGGAATACAGGGTTATGGAAGATAGCTCATAGTACAAGTTGATCTAGGAACTGGTCAGATTGCCATCTTTGAGTCAGGATGGAAGTTTTCCCCCTCTGAGGCAAATTGTAGAGTCTTCAAGTGTGTGTTTTGCCTTCCTCTGGATCAACTAGCAGGCAGGTTTATACAGATTTACGGTTGAACTTGATGGACGTGTGTCTTTTTTTTCAACCTAACTTACTATTTAAGTCAAGACTATGCCTGGAAAATGTTTCAAGCGGCGGCTGCCGGTCCTCACAGCTCAGCTCTTCCCGGAGACACGGACTGGATGTGGCGGGAAGTCAGTACCGGGACTACTATTATGGAGGTGGAGTTGTCATTGGTGCTGACTCCAGGACTACTACTGGGGCATACATAGCCAACAGAGTGACAGACAAACTGACTCCAGTACATGATTGCATCTTCTGCTGTCACTCTGGTTCTGCCGCTGACACTCAGGACATCGCTGATGCCGTCACCTACCAACTGGGCTTCCACAGCATTGAACTGGAGGGCCCCCCGCTGGTCCACACGGCCGCCAATCTCTTCAAGGAGATGTGTTACTGCTACTGGGAGGATCTCATAGCCGGGATCATTGTGGCTGGCTGGGACAAGAGGAGGGGAGGGCAGGTCTATATAGTACCCATGGGGAGGATGTTGGCGCACCAGCAGTTCCTATATTTATGGATTCGTAGATTCCACGTACCGTCCGGGAATGAGCAAGGAGGAGTGTCTAAAATTCACAATGCACTCGCCACCGCCATGGAAAGAGACGGCTCCAGTGGGGGGGGGGGGCGGGGGTTATAAGAATGGCCACCATCACAGAGGAGGGAGTGGAACGACAGGTGATCCTTGGCAACAACTTGCCCCGATTCCCCTCATCCTGAAGGTTCCAAATTCTTGTTTTCTACCCCATCTGCTGTTTTGTTATTCAGTCATGTTATTGATTAAAGGCTGGTACCAAAAAAAAAAAAAAAACTGTGCCTGCAGTTAGGTTACCATAACTAAAAGTGCATATGGCTGCCCAAGAAAGTTGGTATAGCACCCATAGGCTTTAGGCTGAACAGTTAATACCAATTCTGAGCAGCAGCTGTGGTCACAATTTAGTGGCTTATGGTGTGTGTTTGTAATTTATATTGCAACATCATATTGTTTTTTTTTTCTTATGCTCTGTAAATTACACTCTTTTTTTTAATTTTTTTTTTTCAGTGGATTACAATACACAGTGCATTTTGGATCCTCTCTTGCCCCTGGAGCTAAAACCAAAGTTATCGTCGAGACAGTCTTTACACATGTGCTTCAGCCATATCCCACCCAGATCACACAGGCTGAGAAACAGTTTGTCACATTTGAAGGCAACCATTATTTCTTTTCACCTTACCCAACCAAGTCCCAGACCACACGCGTCAAGCTCGCCTCTAAAAATGTTGAGACATATACCAAGCTCGGAAACCCTACCAGATCTGAGGAACTCATAGAATACGGTCCATTTAAGGATATTGCACCTTGGAGCCAGGTACATTTGCTTTTTATATTTTTTTTATGCAAACTGCCCATGTCATTTACTAAATATTAGGTTTTAATTTTAATTGCTTGTCCTGGCACATGTGTATGCAAATTGTGGCACTCCAGTGTCTACTGAATTACAAACATTACAATCAGTTTCTCATTTTGTTGTTTAAAAACAGTGGAGAGCCTCAGATCCCTATACTACTCTTTTAGTTTAGTTAGTCATAACTCTTGACATCATTTGGTACAGTGATTTTTAAATAATGACCATGTTCATAGCACATTGAATGATGAAAACTGCAACACTTGCCTCCCTTCAGCACTTTAAGGGAATGTTAATTTTTTTATGTGTGATGGATGACATATGCCCGAATATGGCATCTTCCATGTGCTCCCTGAAATAGTGCATTTTACAACTGACATTTGGTAGCTTAGTTTCATTAAAGGGCAACTAATAGAATAATGTTAGAAATGCTGTATTTTGTATACTAAATATAAACATGAACTTACTGCACCAGAAGCCCAATTAAACAAATGATTTATGCTTTTAAAGTTGGCGCAGGGGGCTGTCATCTGGTAACTGAGTTAAACATTTTTGCAATACCAAGACTACGCACATGCTCAGTGTGGTCTGGGCTTCAGTAGGGTTAAGTTTAGGGATCATAATAAATGATCAAAACAGCACAAATCATATCTGCCATAGAAGCAGATACAGCAAGACTGATTAGTAATCAGAATATACAGACTGCACTGGGTCTGTGGATACAAATCTACACAGTTGTTAAAGGGAAACAAGCAAAGCTGCTTGAGTTCTGGGAAGTAAGGTGGGGGGATCCCCCCCTGTCGTTTGAAAGTATGGTCGTTTCCATGCACAGCAGTTAGGGACCATCTGAAGTTTCCTAACTGCAGCTGTCAGAGCAAGTAAATGTAGGGAGAATTTCACTGCACACAGTCAGGTTTCTTATTAAAACGGTACACATTTTTTAATTAAAGTATATTGGAGATAAGTTTATTTTTCATTAAAGAATGTAAAAATGGGATTTTATTTTTTGGCCTTTACATCCCCTTTAAAGGAATTCTGTCATGATTTTTATGATGTAGTTTTTATTTCTACATTACACTTGTTTACACTGCAAATAATTCACTCTACAATATATAACTTCATTCCTAAACCAGCAAGTGTATTTTTTTTTTTTAGTTGTAATATTTTACTGACCAGGCTTGTATTGAAAAAAAATCCAGCAGGGGCCATAGCCTAAAGGCCATCATTGGAGTAATGCCTGCAGTGATGTCAAACAATAAAATGAAAAATATATGTATATATATTCCCTGTGTGCCATTAGCCTTAACCCCTTAAATGCCATGAAACTCTGAATCCGCTGGCTTCATTAAAGGTGTGCTGCCTGTACATTCAGTGTTTCTGGTTTACTATAAACTGTGCTGTGTGTTTACATGCAATGCTTGCCAAAGATCTCAGAAAAGTTTGATAGTTGGTTATCCTTTTCACCAAATATGATTTTGTCCTCCCAGGACCCCTTAAAAGTTCACTATGAGAACAACAGCCCATTCCTAACAATTACTAGCATGACACGCCTGATTGAGGTCTCTCACTGGGGTAACATTGCTGTGGAAGAGACGGTTGACTTGAAACACACCGGCGCATATCTGAAAGGACCCTTCTCAAGATATGATTACCAGCGCCAGCCAGACAGTGGCATTTCATCAGTCAAGTCATTTAAGGTAAGATGATTCACCCAGTCATCCAGTGTTAGATGGACTCCTTCTGTAATGTTCAGCTTCTATGTCCACAGAAAGGAATTGAGTCTCATAGAATTAATATGAACAGTAGTCTTGGCAATGAGTGTCCGTTATTAATTTTTTAAAATACACCAGGATGAGATTTATCAAGGGTTGAATTGAAAATTCTTATTTTCAAGGTTTTTTTATGGTCAAAACTGTAAAATTTGACTAGGGAGTTATTCTAATTTGATTCGAGTTTTTAAGAAATTTAAATTAGATTTTTCGAAACGTATCGTACTCTGGCCCTGTAAGAACTTAAATTCGACTATTCACCACCTAAAAGCTGCCAAATTGCTGTTTAAGTCAATGGGAGAGGTCCAGGGATCAATTTGGAGTTGTTTGCAGCCTTCATGACATTAAAATACTCAAATTGAAATAGGTTCAAGTTTTAGGGTTGATTTAATTCATCCGAATTAAAAAAAAATTTTTGATTTTATTAACGATGAATTTCGAGTTTTTATGGGCGTTTAGGGGAGTTTTTAAAAACTTGCATAAATTCGACCTTTGATAAACGGGCCTTCAGGTGTAGCTACTATCTCAGATGGAGGAATTCTTAGTAGTGTTTGCTGTAGATACATGGGCATCTAGAAATAATTTGGGGTAAATTACACAGAAACACTTGCCAAGTCTTGCATCTGTTGTGCTACATTAATGTTCAAAGCAACAAAGTTCAGGAGGTAAGCAGCTTAAGCATATATTTTAGCTGATGGTAAAACAATATCTCTTCTTTTTTCAGACCATCCTTCCTGCTGCCGCCCAAGATGTTTATTACAGGGATGAGATCGGCAACATTTCTACAAGCCACTTGTTGATCCTCGATGACTCTGTGGAGATGGAAATCCGTCCCAGGTTCCCACTTTTTGGTGGATGGAAAACCCATTATTTAATTGGTTATAACCTGCCAAGTTATGAGTATCTTTATAATCTTGGTAAGTGTTTTTATATACAGGTATGGGACCTGTTTTCCAGAATGCTCGGGACTTGGGGTATTCCGGATAATCTATCTTGTAAACATTAAATAAACCCAATAGGCTGGTTTTGCCTCCAATAAGGATAAATTATATCTTAGTTTGGACCAAGTACAAGGTCCTGTTTTATTATTACAGAGAAAAGGGGAATTTTATTTTATTTTTTTAAAATTTGGATTATTTGGTTAAAATGAAGTCTATGGGAGATGCCAATTCTGTAATTCGGAGCTTTCTGGATAACTGGTTTCCGGATCCTATACATGTATTCATAGAAAGTAAACCCCCCCTGCTTTGGTAGAGGAACCAAGATGATGCCAGAATGGTTGTTTTAGTTACAGAGCAGCACAGGCAGAGAATAATGTAAGTTTTTGCGAACAGGTCCCTCACACTTCTATTCTGTAAACTTTATTTGTTAAATTATTGTAAACACCTGTTCTAAATTAATGTGAAGCACTTTATAACTTGATTAATAATGATACCTTAGCCTGCCCAAAAATGGACCAACTGCTATATATTCATATATGATATATCGCATCTCTTGATATTTTTTGTATTAGTAGACCACCTTTTTGTTAAGACTATCTATGGAGACTGTTTTCAGCGTTTTGGGATATTAGGTTGCTAATATTATTTCCTCTTATAGGTGACCAGTATGCTCTGAAGATGAGGCTTATTGATCATGTGTTTGATGACCAAGTTGTGGATTCGTTAACTGTTAAAATAATCCTGCCAGAAGGTGCCAAGTAAGTAAACGTTTTAAATTATGCAGTTTCGTGCATATAATTCTGGTTGAAATGCTTTTAAAGGACAAAAAAATGCTTGAGACATTGTGGGGATGCCAGTCTTAGTTAAACTTTGGGACTTGGTAAATACTCCGTACAGAACTTTTCCAAAGGGTTCTATACTGCAGATGCAACAAGTCAGAAGGGGAGTAGGGAATGCTTGGGAAGGTGAAAAAATATGGCAGTGGCCCATCCTACAGAAGATCTGCTGCATGTTTAAATGAAGAGGAATGTTGACCCATGGTGAGGGATTTAAGTCACTTGGGGTGCCCAACAGATTGACAGCACCCATTCTCTCAGGTCTTTTTGTCCTTTTGAAAGCCTTAGTCAGCATTTAATTTTTGTTATCAAAGTGGATCTCAGGAATTCTGCTATTAATACAGGTGATACTGTCTCTAATGATGGTCTTTTCCTTTACAGAAACATCCATTTGGATAACCCCTATGACATAAACCGTGCTCCTGATGAGCTGCACTACACTTATCTGGACACATTTGGCAGAGCAGTCATTGTAGCTCATAAGAACAATCTGGTTGAGCAGCATATACAGGACATTGTGGTACATTACTCCTTTAACAATATATTAATGCTGCAGGAACCACTGCTAGTTGTGGCAGCATTCTACATATTGTTCTTCACTGTCATTCTCTATGTGCGACTGGATTTCTCCATCACTAAGGTATGTGGCATAGGATCTACTTCACTAAGCACAGGGTCCACTGTGATCATGCAGTTACATTGTCCGGTGGCCTTTACACACTGAGCGGGTAGGGAGTTTTTAAAAGGGCTTCTGTCATGATTTTTATGATGCAGTTTTTATTTCTAAATTACACTGTTTACACTGCAAATAATTCACTCTACCTTATAAAATTTCATTCCTAAACCAGCTAGTGTATTTCTTTTTTAGTTGTAATATTGGTGTGTAGGCACCATCTCAGGTCATGTTGCCTGGTCATTTGCTTTCAGAAAGAGCCAGTGCTGCACTATGGAACTGCTTTCACGCAGGCTGTTGTTTCTCCTACTCAATGTAACTGAATATGTCGCAGTGGGATCTGGATTTTTACTATTACGTGCTGTTCTTAGATCTACCAGGGAGCTGTTCTCATGTGTTAGGGAGCTGCTATCTGGTTACCTTACCATTGTTCTGTTGTTAGGCTTCTTGGGGGGTGGAAGGGAGGGGGTTGATATCACAACAACTTGCAATGAGTGAAGTTTATCAGAGCACAAGTCACATGACTGGGGGCACCTGGGAAACTGATGATATGTCTAGCCCCATGTCAGATTTCAAAATGAAATATTAAAAAAATGTTTGCTCTTTTAAGAAACTAATTTAAGTGCAGAATTCTGCTGAAGCAGCACTATTAACCGATGCTTTTTGGAAAAAAAAAAACCCACGTTTTCCCATGACCATATCCCTTTAAGATAGAATATATGCGACTTATTTAAATGTTCTGCATTCTAACAGGATCCAGCTGCAGAGGCCAAGATGAAAGCTGCCTGCATCACTGAACAGATTCTTACACTGGTAAACAAGAGACTTGGGCTGTACCGTCACTTTGATGAGGCTGTTAACAAGTATAAGCTGTCCCGGGATATATCCTCCTTAAACAGTGGCAAGAAAACACTGGAGACTGAACACAAGAATCTGACCAATGAAATTGCTTCGCTACAGTCCAAACTTAAAGCTGAAGGCTCTGATTTGTGTGATAAAGTATGTTTTGCTTTGGCTTCCTCCTTAGTTCTTGAGTTTATAAAATCTAATGCTGGGGGGTCAAAGTCTAGTAGGAATAGGAAGAATTTTTGTCCATATATCTGTTGTGAGGGCCCAAAACACAGGCCAGTGATCTGCTGACTTGGTGTGGAGGGCCCAGGTCGGTAACATTTATTGGTCCATGTATGATGGCTGTTAATACCATCCAAGCAGTCAGATTGCATCCTAAAAGCTGAGAAAACCGCAAAGGAAAATTATGGGTTTGAATATTTATGGATATTTTTGTAAAACCCTGCATTTTTGTGTTCATATAGAACTGACCTGTAATATTTTCCCCGTCCCCAATAGGTTGCAGAAATTCAGAAGCTGGATACCCAAGTGAAGGAGATTGTTTTGAAATGCTCCTCTGAAGCTGAACGTCTCGTTTCTGGGAAACTAAAAAAGGAAAGTTACATTGAGAACGAGAAGCAGCACTCAAACAGGAGGCAGGAGCTCGTCAACAAAATAGACAACATTCTTGTTGGCTTGTAACGGTTTTATTTCAATTAGAAGCTTTTGAGATTATGGCACAACTGTGTGTTTTGCACACTGAGCCAAAACAATGCTCTTTTTTTTTTTTTTTTAAATGATAGTTACAGTTTTGTCCTTCCTGAGGATCCTTGGGCCTTGCTGAACTGCTTCTGTCTGTGCAACTTCACATTTAGTCCTAAGGATCTCTAGCTATTGCTGAATTTCAGTCACTACGAAAACAGGGCTATCATTTTGCAACAGTTGGAGACCTTGGGTTCATGTTATAGTGGTTCTTTTTCAATGCTGGTACCACAGAGGCTTTAACACCAGATCCATCATTCACACCACCTGTTAACATTTGGTGAATTCTAAGGCTTGTCTCTAACAGATTGTCAGTATAAGGGACATAAAAATTCATATTAAAAGCAGTTTGTGCCTTTTTTCAGAAAATCTTTTTTTTTTGGGGGGGGGGGGTATATGATGGAAACATTGAAAGCCACTTAAATTTAGTAGTTCGAGTCACACGCAGCATGTCCCTCACAACATTTTTTGTATACAAAAGCGGCAATGTGTTTTCTTACTTTTGAAGTTTAACTCTGCTGCCATGTTTTTACATTTGTGAATGTGTATGCCGATTTACAAAATGGATGCTCTGTTCCTTATACTTGTACTATGCCCTGTTCACTTTGATTTAACTTTTGTGGCCAGAAAATAGTAAAGAAAAACGAGAAGGGATTGCTAATATTGTGTTGTGATGTCTTATTTGCACCTTGAAATGTTCCTTGTTGCAGCAGTGTGGGAAAGTAAGGCTTTAATACTTGTGGGTACTGGGAACCATTTGGCTTTATCAGAAGGGGAACAATCATTCCAAAATAGCAAGAGTTTGGTGTAGCAATACACCACAATATGCATTAGCAATCAGCCTGTACAATCAAAGACCAGTAGACACAAGGGGTCCAGGTACAAAAGGAAGATACAATACCCTACGAACACGAGTAGCAACAGGGATTCTCTTAGTTTCAGCATTAGCCAGGGCGGTCACCTTACAAACACTTTCTTCAGTTCAGTTTTTATATCACACCTGAAATATTATGTGCCTAGTTTCTGCTTTTTATTTTTCAAGGAACAGTTCAGTGTAAAAATAAAAACTGGGTAAATAGCTGTGCAAAATAAAAAAAATGTTTCTAATATAGTTAGTTAGCCAAAAATGTAATGTATAAAGGCTGGAGTGACTGGATGTCTAACATAATAGCCAGAACACTGACTGCAACGCTACCTTAAATTAAACCTCTCAAACTGAAATGATTCTCTTTCCTCCAACTAACACCAGTAACATCCCGGAAGTATCCATCATAGTTAACAATTCCACTATCACCCCCTCTCCCCAGGCCCGGTGCCTTGGGGTTATCCTAGATTCGGCTCTGTCGTTCACTCCTCATATCCAGTCACTTATTAAATCATGTCACTTCCACCTTAGGAACATATCCAAAATACGATCATTTATCATCCAAGATGCTGCCAAAATTATTATTCACTCTCTCATCATATCACGTCTAGACTACTGTAA
The DNA here is from genome assembly GCF_017654675.1 of Xenopus laevis. Taxonomy (NCBI): domain Eukaryota; kingdom Metazoa; phylum Chordata; class Amphibia; order Anura; family Pipidae; genus Xenopus; species Xenopus laevis. The sequence continues at coordinate 114,743,510 of NC_054378.1, read as the reverse complement.
CTCTCTTTTAATTGGCCTTCCCCTCCAGAGACTGTCACCTCTCCAGTCCATAATGAACACTGCTGCGAGGCTCATACACCTCAGCAACCGCTCCTCCTCTGCCTCGCCATTCTGTTAATCCCTGCACTGACTTCCGATACCTTTCAGAATCAAATTCAAATTAATGACACTGACTTTCAAAGCACTTTATAACTCTGCCCCACCCTACATCTCTGAACTCATCTCTAAATACTCACCCAACCGCTTACTACGCTCCTCTACTGACCTGCTACTCAACTCTTCTCTCATTACCTCCTCACATGCTCGCATTCAAGACTTTGCAAGGGCTGCACCCCTCCTCTGGAACTCTCTCCCACGGTCTGTCCGACTTTCTCCCAACCTTTCTGCTTTCAAGAAATCTCTTAAAACGCACTTCTTTCGAGAAGCCTACCCTCACTCTGCTTAACTACCAAACGCAATACCACATACAGTACCACATTTCTCACCCACTTAATTCGATCTTGCCCACTCCCACACCTTGTGTATTACTCCCTTCCCTTTAGAGTGTATGCCTATGCATAGGGCCTTCCTCCCCTTTTTGTACCGATATTGATTGTGATGTATGTAACTCCATATGTTCTATGTATATAATTCATGTGATTTAGTTGTATAATCACATTTACTTTACAGTGCTACGCAATATGTTGGCCCTATATAAATACATGTTAATAATAATAACACTACTTCCTGCTTTTCAGTTCTCTCTCCAACTCTGAGTCAACGACTTGAAGGGGGGCCACATGGGACATAACTGTTCAGTGAGTTTGCAATTGATCCTCAGATTCAGAAGCAAACTGTTCTGAACCTCCCTCAAGTCACTGATTGGTTACTGCCTGATAACTAATCAGTGGAAACCAAGAGAGCTGTAAAGCAGGAAGTTATGTTACACATCCAGTCACTCCAGCCTTTATAGGTTACATTTTTGGCTAATTAACTATATTAGAAACATTTTTTATTTTGCACAGCCTATCTATCAGTTTTTTATTTTTGCACTGAACAATACCTTTAATTTCTTTTATTTTTTTTATTTTTGGCGTTTCTGGCAGCTCAGTCATCTGCAGCAGGGCAAGAACTGCTAGCAACTATTGTATTAATTTTGACAACTGATTTTAATGAAACTCCGGTTTTTCTGCTCAGCCAAAGATAAGAAATGTATCAAATTAGATGGTTCACTGATCCCTCGCAGACCTACTCTAGGGATACCTGAGAAGGTGAATAATTAAAGGGCAAGTCAACCCAAAAATACAAAGGAAGAAAACATTCTTAGCAACATTCCAATATACATTAATTAAAATCAGTCCGTTCTTTTAGGACAGACACACATGTGGAGATTCGGGGGGATTAGTCGACCAGCAACACATCTCCTCTTCTTCGGGGCGACTAATCTGCTCAAAATGCCTCCCGCAGGCTATAATGTAAATCTCCCGTGGGATGGCGATCGGTGTGCTAAGTTTTCCAAAGTGACCTCACGAGGAAACTTTGGGCGACTTCGGAAAACAAATCGCTCAGAGTGCCATTTCGCTGGCGATTTACCTTTGCGGGAAGGCAGTTGGGGCAGATTAGTCTCCCCGAAGAAGATGCGATTTGTCGCCAGACGACTAATCTCCCCTTGTCTCTTCCCTAAATGTGCACTTGTTCTATTGCAGACCTTTGCATTTAAACCCCCCTGAAGTCCACTGATAACTGGGCTGTGAGTTTCTAAAATATGTTATTATGGGATGTCTGTGTAGATCAGGTTTTGTCTTGCCTTTTGTGTTCAACAATTTTTTTGGCAAAATTGATGCATTGTTTTAAAGAGTGCAAAGGTGCCAATGACTGTAGATGTGGGTTGGGATGGTTAGCACACCAAACAAGAGTCTGTATTATTGTAATGAATAAACATGCAGCACTGTGCCCTGGTCTAACAGCTGGGTTTCTCCGGCTCTGATCACAAGAGGGTGCTTTATCCATGCAGATATCTGTAATAACCAAGTGCAGAGAGGAGATGGGAGAGTTCAGTTCAAGCTGCTGATGTATAAACTGCGTTTCAGTTGGACCGACTAATTTAAAGTAAAGAGAGCCCTGCTCATTAGAGCTTGCAAGTGGGTCCTAACTTTAGGCAGTGCTGTCTCAACTAGCACCCACAGGCTGTCTACTTGCACCCAGAGGCTTAATGTGGTGCTGCAAGATGTTTAAATGATAAATATTCAGTAGAGAGTAAAGAATGACCCAAAGGTTGCACCACCCCATTTATTATTCCATAAATCCCATGAACAAAAAAGGTAAAACTTAACCTTTATTGGTATGTATTAAAATGACCCAAGGGTGAAAAATCAAAATGATTAGAATTACAATAAGGAGGAGCACATTGTTTGCTGGATTATGTAGTCTACCCCAGATGCTTAACGATTGATCGTGTTCAAAACTGATAGGATCAAATAAGAGGCATCATAATGGGGATAAACTACATTGTTCTGTGGGTTATAGCGAAAGGCCATAGTGGTGGCACTCAATTCCCCAAAGGGTTAATTCACTGATGAGTGCAAACTAATACAGGATGCGATTGTTTATCAAATCTAAACGAACCGTGGGCATCATTCGTATAAGCCCAGAGCAATTTCCAAAGCAACCCTCATAAGACAGGAAATGTATGGTTCCAGAACCTGTCTAGAGATTCAGTTGTCGGCACTGCTTGCTATTAATGTTAACCACTATGGTGCCATTCAGCCCCCCACCCTTGACGCACCCCCAGAGGTGCTGTCTAGTCAGCGGTGAGGTATATTGCAGAATAAGTAACTGAAATTACAGCAAATGGACTCCCTGCCTAATTGAGCTAAAAGAAGTAACCAGCGCCTGACGCGTGTTTCGTTCAGCTCTGCGAGATTTGTCAAAGGCAATCTGCGAAGAGGAGTGGAGTGCGTCTTTATATAGATACGGAATAGCCGTTATTTTTCAAATGAACCAATGCGCAAGCGTTTGAACCCGATGAGCCAATGCGCAAGCATCTGAGGACATGTGGGGAGGAGCAAGTATGACTCATTCAGTGTCCCCATGCTCGTTGCTTTTAAGATGATTTATATACTAAGTATCTAATTACAACATTAGTAGTACTTGAGGGAAATGAGTTTGTAACACTGTAACTTCTTTATCCCCCTTCATTAAGTAAGTTGAAAAGTATCAGATAGTGGGAAAATGGTTGTGTAATATATGGCTCATTGTAAATAATTTAACATTGTATCCAAACTAACATGGATCACATTGTTGCCAGAGTCAAATTGCCACCATAGGCTAAATGTTAAAAATTGCGAATGAATCCTGGATATTTCAAATGAAAATATTCATGGTGATACTCTCATTCAGGCCATCAGGGCCCATGGCGTTCATATTAAAAATCCATTCGCTCTCTTAAGCCAGAAGGGATGATTCCAGGTCCCCTCCTCTAATACCCAAAGACATTTTAGATAATCCAGTCACTAAGAGACCTTTGCTAGTGTGATTGTGATATTCCAAAAAATGTCTGCTCACTGGGGGTAATTTCCTTTCCGATTTGATCCATTCAGGTGCGTTGTCAATACTTGACACATGTTCTAGTATACTTTTCTTTAGGGCCCGATTAGTCATCAGTCCTGAATATTCAGTATAAAGAAAGCAATGGTGAACTCTGTAATCGTAAATGGACTGGTAGGCCAAGGAAGATCGCTGCTGATGACATAAGAATCTTCACTGCATAAGATCCAAAGCATACCAGCTCATCTGTTAAACACGGTGGTGGGGTTGTTATGGCATGGGCAAGTATGGCTGTCACAGGTACTGGTTCACTTATCTTCATTGATGATGTCACTGCTGATGACAGTTGCACAATGAATTCTGAGGTGTACAGAAACATCTTATCTGCATGTGTTACAGTATATGTCTCCAAACTCATTGTATGGCAAATTATTAGGGGCGGCATGCCGCCCAGCCACTTTATGGGGAGCACTGGGGATGCGCAGCTCCAGCGCTTGTGCACATGCGCGCTCGCTTGCATTCTTTTTCCTTATTCTAAAGAGCAAAAAGTCCTAAAGTCAAACAAAGTAGCAGTTCACTGAGAGCTCATGCAGTTGGGCTTATGCTGAAATGTGCATAAACACCATCTGAACTGGCAGATAAATAATGCATTTACTGTATGTATTTTTTTTTCTACACAAACATATTGGATCTAGCAGACTGAAAGGAAGCCATGATAGATTGTTTGTGCTGGCGGGGACCATTTACAGTACCTTGTTCCATGCTGGCTGAGGAATTCTGAAGTTCCTTTGATTTCCATAGTGGGAGGTGCACAGATTGGGAAAAAGGTTTGCGCAAATATAACATTGCCTTTCAATCTGTGTTATCAGGTATGTCAGTGTAAAAATGCACTTATATTTAGTTCTTGAAGTTCAGATGTGTAAATGCACCTTTTCTAAATGAGCTTATGTCAAAAGGGGGTATATTTTTCCCTTTAATGGATCTCTATGATGTTCTACCAGCTCAGGTACCAACAGATACTTAGATCTATAAATGTCCCTCGGTATTTACATTACTTCACATCTTTTCTCCTTGATACAATAGTATGGTTCCTGTTGCTGTGTCCTTACACCTGACTAAATTCCATTCATTTCTCACTCCATTTGAACATCTTATGATGGTGGAACACTTGCATGTCTTTCTGTGCACACACACAATGGGCCCTGTTGGCAAGTGCAGTGCAATCAGTTTGTCTCTGTTCTGAATGTTGGTTCAGGTCCTACAAGCAGATGTAAGAACAATGGCCTATACAATGGCGCCTGATAAACCACTGCATGTCAAACACAGGTTGCCCAGTGCACTATTCAGCCTTAAATCAGGTTCTTTATGATTTATTTGCTCATAGGTGGGTCAGCTCTCGAAGCTTTACTGTGTGACAATAACAAAAATATTTCCTTTCCACCTTGTTATTCATAACTCTTCCTTTAAGTGGGTTGCCAGGGGCTTATCCTTATATACTCCCTTTCCTCCCATACAGTCTATTATTCTTCATGTTTTTGCCATTAGATATTAGAGGGTTGATCAGTAGTTGAAAGTTCTTTATTATGACCATCTGAAGGACAATCAGTAATGAATAAATATGGTGGTCCCTGCTGTGTCAACGCGGTGCATCCGGCATATTTGTGTTAGCTCAGTTAGGATCCTAAGCCTACTTCACTTTCTTCACATTCTTCTTTCTGATTGACCAACTCTTCCACCCATTTTTTATTCTCTTTTTTCCTGTTTTCACCCTGTTTTCCCCTCTCTTGTGCTTTTGTAACAATTTTGCCTCATCTCATTTGTTCTTCTTTGTCTTCTCAACACTGTTCACATTCTCTTTCCTCCTCCACTGCTCCTCACTTCTCTTCTTTACATTCTCTCTTTCACTTTAAATGGCAGTTGAGTGTTTAAAGGGGAACTCTGGCTTCCAAAACATAATCTGATAAAGATGCCCACATAACACAGAAACCCCTAATATACCCATCACAGTTACCTGTCTGCATATTTTTTAAATGACGTAGATGGCAAAGTTGCTTGAAATAATGTCTACTTTTTTAAAAAGCTTGTTATATTTTTGTGGAGTTCCCCTTTAAGTGTTTTTCTCCATCATTACGATGTGGAGAGAGCACAGTTATGGGCAATGATCAGCTTGACAAGTTATAGGTGTGGTTAACTTTTAGTATGATGTAGAGTATAATGCAGCTCTCCAGTTTGTAATTTCAGCAATCTGCTTGCTAGGGTCCAAATTACCCTAGCAACCTTGCATTGATTTGAATAAGACTGGAATATAAGTAGGAGAGGTCTGGATAGAAAGACAAATAATAAAAAGTAGCAATAACAATACATGTTTAGCCTTACAGCACATTTGTTTTTTAGATGGGGTCAGTGACCCCCATCTAAAAAGTAGAAAGAGTCAGAGAAAGAAGGCAAATAATTAAAAAAATAAATAATAAAAAACAATTGAAAAGTTGCTTTGAACTGGCCATACTAAACATACTAAAAGTTAACTTAAAGGTGAACCACCCCTTTAAATGTTCTGATATTGCCAAAATTAGATATATGATCCTGGTGCTGCGTTGCAAATCAGCAGATGCTCAAGATAAATACTGCATGTTTTTATACAAATTCATCATTAAATATGTGGTTTGTGTGGGCCAATTTACAAAAAGGTGTGGAGTATTAAATTGTAGCAACCAATCACAATTTTGCTTGCATTCATCTTATTGCAGTTCATCAACAAGAAGTAATTGTTGGTTGTGAGTAATTTAGTGCCCTAACCTGCTTACTCTATCCTGCCCTCAAGAGACCCTGCAATTGCCTTAACCTTTACTACCTAAGTCAACCCAAACCTGCCAGTGATATGTCAGAGGTGGAGGGGCATGTTAATGTTGTAACTACATGGAGGGGTAGATTGGTGGAGGTTTCACATAAGGTAACAAGCAGGGAAAGTCAGAGCTGCAGTGTCAACAGCTGGACCCACCGCCCACCTGAAACTACACCAGCAACCCCACTCTGTGACCTGAACCTGCCTGACCTGCGGGTCAACTGTGGTGCCCCCATTGTCCCAAGGATACCCATATATCATTATTTGTAATGACTTCTTGAATCACATGTATATTATAAACCACCATCAGTTGTTTCTACAGCATTAAACTTCACTTAAATGTACAATTAATTATAGTGTCATGGGTTGGACTGGGTTGGCCCTCCCGTATGGTCTTACCATCTATGATCAGGGAGAGGTGATGGTTCAGTGTTCTTGGCAGGGATTGGGGATGGTTCAGGAGGAGGAGCAGGTCTGGGTCTAGGTGGAGGAGTGGTGGAGTTGGCCTGGATCGACAGAGCCTAGGATGGCTGGTGCCCACCAGGTTTTTTCCCAATGTCCTGCCCATCAAGTTAGACACTGAGAGTGACACTTCTCGTTGGCTATTGTCCAGTCAGTCTACTGCAAACCAACGATCAACTGGTCAGCTCCAGTCTAACTGGTACTAGAATCATATAGGATGTAACCTGTGAAGTGAGTAATTTCTCAGGATACCTGCAGGAGCTACTGGAACACACTGTCCCTCTTGGTTCTAACACAAACCCACCTCTTTCTACTCTTACAGTGATTTAGATTTTGATGTTTGCAAAAAGCAATAGTGTTGTCTCTGAACCAAGTTCTGCATGTTCCTCCACGATAGCTGGGATCCCCTTATATACTCTGTCACGCTACATTACATGCTATCAGTTGATACACTGTTTCACAATCATATGGAGTAAAAATAAGGGATAGATTTACTAAAGGCTCAAAAAATTATCTGCCAGTATTAATATAACATGAAGGGAACATATATAGCAGTGAAGATCTGTACCTCCAAAGATGCCCCAGTAGCTTCTCATCTTCTTTTCTGCTGATTCACTGCACATGCTCTGTGCTGCTGTCACTTACTGAGTTTAGGGACCCACTCAATATGCAGCACAATATGTTTTATATAGAAAATAAAAGTACAACACATCAGCTTCTATGAATGATGTAGAGAGTGATATTCTGAGACAATTTGCATTTTGTTTTCACTTTTCATTATTTGTGGTTTTTGAGTTATTTAGATTTTATTCAGCAGCTCTTCAATTTGCATCTTAAGCAATCTGGTAACTAGGGTCCAAATGACCCTAGCAACCATGCATTGATTTGAATAAGAGACTGGAATATGAATAGGAGAGGCCTGAATAGAAGGATCAGTAATTAAAAGTAACAATAACCATACATTTGTAGCCTTACAGAGCATTTGTTTTTCAGAAGGGAGTCAGCGACGCCCATTTGAAAGCTGCAAAGAGTCAGAAGAAAAAGGCAAATAACTATACAACTACATAAAAAATAAAGAATGAAAACCAATTGAAAAGATGCTAAGAATTAGCTGTTCTAAAACATAATAAAAGTTACCTTAAAGGTGAACCACCCCTTTAAGTTTTCTACCTACTTTCCCTTTATGCTAGCACAGAGCAACCCATTTTTTAAGCACTCCTTAATGAATCAGTCCTGGAATTCTAAAAATCAGGTCCAGTATCAGTTTCCCTTTAAATCCACATAATTGGTAACTGATGTAGATGCATACAGCAAGGCTGCATGGAAGTCAGTGCAGCATTATATCCCGGGGCGCTGCACCAATGAGGCAAGTTAAAGGAGAACTAAACCCCTTCGGCGCTAAAATCCCTCCCCCTCCCCTGTGTTGCCCCTCCCCCCTGGGCAAATGCCCCTAAGTTGCTACTTACCCCTAAGCGCAGGTCCTGTCCATGGAGTTCACAGGCGCCATCTTCTCCTGTGCGTCTTCTTCCTGGATTGCCAGGCGTTTGGCGGCGCATGCACAGTAGGAGTATTTTACCGGTTCAGCTCTACTGCGCATGCGCCGAAAGTCACAAAGTTTTCCGATTTCTTTTTTTGGAAACTTTTTGCCTTTCGGCGCAATTTTATTATTAGAGGGACTTTCATTGGAAGCAATGTAAAATAATAGTGTCAAATCTGTCATTTTTCATGCCATAAAATTACACACACCATGCAATATTTTACACAGCTTTTCAATTAGTGCGTATAGGTGCTATAAGTGTGTATGGGTGCTATTAGTGCAAATGGGTGCTATAAGTGCGTATGGGTGCAATTAGTGTGTATGGGTGCTATTAGTTTGTATGGGTGCTATTAGTGCGTATGGGTGCTATCAGTAAAGGCCACATAATTTTCTTTCTCAGCCTTGTGTCCCATGTGTGCGCGCTTACTAAGTGTTTGACATTTTTGGAGTCACTGAATAAAAGAGAAGACGTTGGGGAGTCGGTGCATTGTTTAAATCAGGGAACTGAGTGACTGTGAGTTGCACAAACAATGAAAGCAACACAATAGAGAAGGATCAGTAAGTGGCCACAGATCTCTGCTGTAGGTAAAAATTTTTAGCAGTGCCTGAACTCTGGGATGGAGCAATCAAGCTCATGTGACAGGGTGAGACCTGCTTAGGAAGCAGCGAGAGGGCATTAGCTCAGTCTGACCCACCTCTGTGTTAGGGGCCTGTTATCACTTAAAACTGTTGCTGCTGTAGAAACTTCAGTTTCCCAAATGGTCACACCATCACATTAAAGGGATTTACCACCTCTGAGTTAACTTTTAGTATGATGTAGAAAATTATATTCTGAGACAATTTGCAACTGGTTTTTATTTTCTATTATTTGTGCTTTTTGAGTTATTTAGCTTTTTTTTGTTGTTTGCGACCCTAGCAACCAGATTGCTGCAATTGCAATTACCTGAGCATGGAGCAACCATGAATTGATTTGAATAAGAGATTGGAATATAAATAGAAGAGGGCCTGAATAGAAAGAGGAGTAATTAAAAGCAGCAATAATAATACAGTTGCAGCCTTATAGAGCATTCTTTTTTTTAGATGGGGGTCAGTGACCCCCATTTGAAAGCTGGAAAAAGTCAGAAGAAAAAGTCAAACAATTGAAAAACTATATAGAATTATAGGCCAAAGCACAGTTCTGATAGGTGCAACAGAACCTGTCCTGATCAGTCATTACGGTAAGTGAAGGGCTCCCTTGACACTTGATTGCTCCTGCGCTGTGCATCATGAATGACAAGCTAAGATGGGTACCCCATGGGATCCCCAAGTCCAACCTGTGGTGTTAATACAAATGGCCTGTAGATGTCACTGTGCCAAGACTTATACTGTGCATACTTCCTGACAGCTAAAAAGTGAAAATGAAAGTTACTGTTGTGTAATGGCTGCATGAGCCTGCTAATAAAGCACTGTTATACTCTACTCATCCTCCGCTACCCAAAACATAACACAACCCATCCTAAATAACACATCAAGTAGGGTGCTCCAGGGAATCCGCATGTACAGGTCAAGTGATGCCCCACCAGTATAATAAGCTGACAGGCACAGGGAGCGCCACCTGCTGAGAGCGACACAATTCTGGGGGCCCAAAGAGTTGTACCTTTTTATATTTATTAGTGGGATATGTAGAAAAATAAGGCTCAGTAACCAATTTAAGGGCAATATGCAAAGCACAAAAACTGATGCAAATTACCATGTTTTTACCCACAGTGCATAAATGTTGCCTGCTTAGTAGCGTGTCATATGTTTTACTAACCAATAAAGGGCTACCATACCCATAAATGACTTCGTATGATTGTGCCAAGTACTATGATTCCAATTATTTATGGTACCGCTCATAGAAAGAGATAAAAACTAGAGAGAAGTCCATGCTATCGTGACTTCCATCAATTCCCTATTTGACTGCTCCAAATGACAAAAGACCTAGACTTTTAGGTCACACCCACTCATGACTTTTGGCTTACAAGGGAAAAATATTAAGATGTCCCACCAGGATATTTCCAGTAGCACAACATGTAAGAAAGCGGCCCTTTAAAGGAGAACTAAAGCCTAACTAAAGAAGAAGGCTATAAATGTTGTACATTATATTTTCGGCTTCTGTACCAGCCCAAGGCAACCACGGCCCTTTAGCAGTAAAGATCTGTGTTTCCAAAGCTGCCCCTGGATAATGCTGGATAATTTGCGTCAACCTCTAATCTTAGCTTCTCAACAGCAGCTCAGAGCCACTGAGCATCTAAGTGCTGCAGACACTTTCCAAGATGGTGACCCCCTGTGACAAGTTTGAAGTTCTGGATTATTGCTGAAGCTGAAACTTTAGGCTGGTGCAATAAATTCAGTATGTAAAATAGGGCATTTTTAGCCATATTTATTTTTAGGGTAGGGCAGAAGCTCCGCTATGGATGGTAAACTAAGGGTTGAATGAAGAAGGCAGTAAATACAGCTCTATGATTCTCTCTAAAGTCACCCATTGCTCAATTTTTAATCAGCTCCTCTAGTCAGAAGGCTATAATTTGTAGTTCAGAGGATTCTACTGAATGTGCTAATTATTTGGTTCTCCTTCAAAGGGTCCCGTGCCTTAGGGCTGGAATGGCAGACTGGGTTGGTTGGGCCCTGGCAGCATGGAAGGTTCTACAATCTGCTCCTCACCTTTAAGTCTAGTGGAGCTCAGCTGACTGTGACATGAGCCAACCAAAGTCCCTTGGCTGGGGGGATAGGACAAATCCAATTGTTATGGGGAGAGAACGTGCTTTGAAGTACCTGATTATCTGCCATCCTATAATTAGATGTGTGTGGCTGCCTGGTGCACAATGGCTTGTAAGGGTGGAGTGCTGCATTCTGCTTAACTATTTCAGGCTGCGTTGACATGTCAGTGAGGCAAAGGATTAAAGGGAAAATATGTCCTATTTTTAAGTGGGATTTACCTTCTATTAGGTCCCATAAATAGAGACTAAAGTGTGAGGTCTTTAGCTCATTATGTGAAATATATTAGTTGGTGGTGGTGCGACATGATGTAACCCCTGTAAGTGTTGCTGCAATAAGATTATCCCCTTTGCTAGGATACAATGCCTTTAATGTTACTAGTCAGCAATTTAGTATTTATTTCTCTCTCTTTTGAAATAGTCATTGTCTGACAATGTCATTGTCTGGACAGTAATGAAACTGAGCCGCTATAGCTAAGAGCAATTAGGGTCACAACCTGACTCCTGCAGCTGTTCTGGATTGGATTGCGCCCCCATGCAGGCAGGCCTGGATTCTTGAAACTGGCCCATAGACCCAGAAATAGGGTGCCAGACGTTTGGGAGGGAGAGGGGCAGGCTGGATAACTCCTTTTAAAAAATTATTCCATTACATTTTGTATCAATAGTTTTCTTACTCCTTGATTTTATTTCCTTTATCGAAATTAATTTCATACATGCACCATGATGCAAGTTATATTTTTATAATACACAAAGGCCATGAATATCCTTATACATGGCTCTTAATGATGTCATCAGTCAAAATCCATGCTTAGTGATGACATTTCTGTCACATGACTCATTGGAATGTGTGTATTTTACAGTGAATAATGCACAAGCTGTTGTAAAATAAGAGGATATTATAAGTCCGTGACCTTTACGAAAGCAGTTGGCTTTAGGCTTTGTACTTTTACATGATCATGGGACGCCTCAGAGACTTGTAATATCCTTATACATGGAGTATATTATTCATTATATAATTTACAATAGGGACAGGGGCGATCCTGGCCCCTCCACCGCCTGAGGCAGCTTGCAGTAGCTGCCGACCCCCTTCACCCATGCGCTCACCTTTTTGTGCCAGAGGGGGTCCAGGGGGTGTCCACGTGAGCGGCGGAGAGGTCCTGGACACTAGCGCAGAAAGCAGAATTTCGCTCTCTGTGCTAAAAGAAAATTTCCAGTTTTCTACTGCAGCCTTGTGCCTTGAAATGGTCACAGAACTCGACAGTGACTTCTAATGTCCTTATCATTTACAGTAGGGGGTACATTATCCCTCATAATACATGAGCGATACTCAGAGTTCCCTGTATAACTCAGCCTGCAGCCTTGTGCCTTTATATGGTCACAGAACTCCTTCTCATATACTTATACAGATATGTGAACTGAACTGTGTTCCTCCCTGAAAAAATTAATTCCCCCTCACTCACTCAGTAAACTGCACCTGTGTCAGTAATCCTAACTTATCCACTCCATTGATATGCATAGAATAGTCACCCATGTCCAGCAGTTGAGCAGGAAGCACGGAGGAGTGAAATGGGGGCAAGGCATTGAGCAGGGCAGATGTAGCCAAGATGCAAAGATCTCTGTTTATTCTTTATTTTACATGACATTTACATTGGGGATAGATTCTGAAAAAATGCACCACAAGACTCTGTTGAGACTATGCTGGCAGGGTCTACCTGTGAATCTTTATGAAGGGGCAAGTCTAATTGGAGGTATCAGTCCTGACTGCAGAGAAGGAAATTGCAGTGGCTGCTAATTGCTCCCAATTCCCCTATAGGCCAGTGCCCTTAATATATCCAGCTTGCCAGCCCCTTCTGTGCCCTCCAGTCATTGATATATCTTTGTGAAAAATTTTGCTCACCAAACCCTTCGATGTTGCTCCCAGTGGCCTCAGAGCAGGTGCTTATATTTGAATTCTTGGCTTGTAAGCAACTTGTGGTTGAATAAAAACCAGGTGTACTGCCAGAGTCTCCTATAGGCTGCAAATCCACAGGGGCTTCCAAATACCCAAACACAGCCCATATTTGGCACCCCAGGAACACGTTTCATGCTTGTGTTGCTCCCTGATTCATTTTATATTTGAGTGGGTAAAAAATGTTTGTGATCCCTGGTATAGAGGGTCCAAAAAAATTTAAGCTGTTGAGCCCGATAACTTCCACCACTGGTGAGTTCATTCCTAAGCAGAACATCAGAGCAGTTTCTTTCTTTCCTTGATTACTTGGTGATCAGACTGGTGGGAAATTGACCAGCAGGTGGCGATGTTGTAAAACACACTGCCTAATATCAGCCAAGATCAGGTGTAAACATTGCAGAAGTGAGTAGAAGCCCCTCATTGGCTCATCGTGGCATGTTTATTCTGACAGACATGTAGCTGCATTTAATAGCAGTTTAATAGCAGTAAGTCTTTTCACAACTGCAACTTGCTCTTCTGGGTAGGAATATAAGGCAGTTGCTCAACTACAACTATGCTGTACAGTACTTTGCCCTCAAAGAGCACTATGCAAATAAAAATATACATACGTACATAGAACTATGAAACTTGACATTCCACAGGTTGTACATTTCTGAACAAGGTTATCCCAGCAGAAATTGCCCCTTCTAGTGTCTGAAAACAGACACAGCAACATCAGAAGAGCAAGTGAATCTGCTCTCGTGTAAAAGTCCTTTTGCTGTTAAAGTCCAACAATGCATAATAGTGGGAGCACTTATCGGTCTACACTTGGCTCCGACATGCTTTACATCCACTGTGATCCCAACAGTCAATTTCAACTAAGAATTCAATAAGAACTGAAGCCAATATTCGTGTATTAGAAGATGAAATTCGTAGCCACGAAACGCGTTAACTGTGCAGCCCCTGGGATGTTTGAGGCATGCGATTGTGACTTTTAACTATTATGTAATAAAATGCATCTTATAATCCACGAATATTGGCTTCCCCGTTGCTCCGTACTTATTGAATTCTTTTGCTGTTAAAGGGGCAGTGTACCTCCTTGTTCTACATGCCTGCAATAAATAGGGCTTGTGCTAAACATTCTTTTTGCCTATTGTAAAAAATCAATCTTCCTGAGCTAAACAAGGCAAACTGGGAAGTTGAAGCTGCTCCATATTTGGCCCTTGTGAAGTAGACAATTAGATTCTCTATATAAGGGCGACGGCACAAATACAAATAACTTTGTATTGAAGTCTATCTATCTATACTATATGTGAGTAATTGCACACAATTGACTTTGCAAGATTACTCAATTCAAATGTATTACCTATAACAAAACAGTCACAACAAAGGGTAATGGGAGGGGGTTGTATACGGGTAATCTAATTATCTACCTGCAAGATCCAAACATGGAGTAGGTTCAGATGTCTGTTTGCCCTGTTTACCTTAAATAACAAAGGCCATCGATTTCTTCTGCAACAGGCAAATTTATGTTTAGGCCAAGCCTTGTCCTTTCTTACAGGACACAGTGGGTATGTGTACTGACAGATTATTTAATACTGGCGTCTGTCATTGCCCAATCTAACTGGGCATCAGCAGATTAGGTTCTTAGTTTGACTAGAGCAATGGCGGTCTGATTTCAGTATGGTCTGTTAAAATATCCTCCATACACCATACATAAAGGTCTGGCATTAAAGTAAAAATATTTGTCCACCATTAGGCAATGGCACACAGTCCAGCCTATTACTAAAAAATGTTAAAGGAGGGTCAATTCTCCCATTGTATTTCCACCTGCCCCAAATAGACCCTGATTGGAAGAAATATGGACAGTATAATTCTGTTGTATCGCCTCTTAATGCCTAATTGAATTTGTTTGAATGCTTACAATAAAAATATGAATTCCAGATGTTCCCAGAGTGTATTGTCATTTCAGCTCCCACCAGGTGGCAGCAGAGAGGTTACTTTTTATGGATGTGCCTATTGTCTGTTTGGACTAACTGCCCTATGCACTATGAATAATATGGGACCCCCCCCCCCCCCAAATGAGTTTTGGCACCAGAATGTTTGCTTTTGTTTATTTTGGCTCCTGGCTATCATGAGATTATCAAACAGTCCCATCACTAGGAAGAATCCTATGGAGAATAATCTGGGGGCACGTTAGCATAGATGCTACATATGATAAATTGTCATTTATATTAAATAGAGAGCAGAATCACATATAAGAACGTGTCTTTTTGGCTCAGCCTTTTCCTAATGCCATTGATGACAATAACAAAAATTAATTTTTTGGGCATAATTTGTTTTTTATTTTATTTTATTTTTTCTTCTTGACAGCCAGAAGGGGTGATTTTGTAATAATGGTGCCTAAACTTGTATTTATAGGCTTCTAGCTATTATTTTGGCTCAGTTGCATGACAAAGTCGGAAGGATTAGTGAAGGGCTTTTTAAATACTTGCTCAAAAACAAAGTGTCAACTAACCTGAATTGTATGAAAATGCCACAAAATGTCATTTTGTCCCAAAACACCAATGGTTCCAGTATCTGTTGGCAGGATGCTGGGACTTGCAGTTTTACAACATCTGGATGGACACTCATCCCTGATGTACAATATATAAGGTCA
Source organism: Xenopus laevis (assembly GCF_017654675.1). Lineage (NCBI taxonomy): Eukaryota > Metazoa > Chordata > Amphibia > Anura > Pipidae > Xenopus > Xenopus laevis. The sequence goes on along the minus strand of NC_054378.1, from coordinate 114,727,823 downwards.
ACGTTTTAGGAACTCAATATAAACAAAAGGCTATGGCACACAGAGCATTCAAATCAATTTTCGTATCCCTGGGGGGAAACACAGCTGTTTATTAATCAAGTTACTCTGAAACTCTGCAGGGCCCCAGTATATCCAGACTGTATATCTCTGTTGTGATTTTTATCAGTGCTATAAGCATTTGCTAGCTGTGATCTTATCATCCAGTGCTACAACTCCACTCTCGCGGAGCTTCATTTTCCGAAGTCGCCCGAAGTTTCCTTGTGAGGAAACTTTGGAAAACGGAGCGCCTGGATTTGTGGAAAGGCCGTCAAGGCCCGGGCCTAGGGCGGCAGGATTTTAGAGGACGCTATGCTGCCCAACCACACACACATTGGTTAAAAAACTGGGGATCCGCTGGAGATACAATCATTTTTTAAATATCCTGTGTGCCAATCCCCATTGTTCCGGTCGAGATGATGAAAATTTACACGAATAAAGTGGAAGGGACAGGGGCGACAAACGGCAGTGGGCCTAGGAGTACCCACTATTTAAATCTGGCCATGCCGCAGGCGTTTTTTCATTCTAGCAGGCGGAAGACAGGCTGAAGCAGTTCGGGTAAATTAGTCACCCCCAAAGAACCAGGTTGTAGGCTGCCAGTACACATAGTGGATAGCAATTGCAAATCACAGCCCATATTTGGCTCCTCCAGGAACTTTTTGCATGCCTTTATTGCTCCCCAACTTTTTTTTTTACATTTGAATGTGGCTCACAGGTTAAAAAGTTAGGGACCCCTGCACTAGATGTTGGGCATTGCTGGTGGGATTTGCTCCCATTCATACTTAAAAGGTTGAGCACTGCTGCTGGGCAAATGCTATTGACACTTACCACAGCTGACACTTGGCATTGCACATAGTGATGTTAGGCTTGTTTACCTTGGATCACCCATAAAACCCTACACTCCCCATGAATATGTATTTGTGCTGCCATTGTTTCTGCAGCCAGTTTTGAACTTCCAACTGAGGACATGGCATTTTTGATGAGGAAGTGTCCAGATACTTTGCTGAAAATGTATATTATATACTCACATTTTTGGCTACATAATGTAACTTGTTGATCAGGTTGCTGCAAAGCTGAATATGTGCAAGTCAGCCACTAGTGCTAAATCTGGTGTTAAAGGTGTTCAGGTACCAGGCCCGGTGGTGGGAGGATGAGAGAGAATATGGAACAACTGGTACTGGGATGGAGAATGTAACAAGGTCAATCATGCAAGTTAAGAGGCATCATATATTTTGCGATGACCCCTTGACAGCTCTTTATGGAAAACCTTAAAATGTATGCTAAAATTACACTTTTGTATCAGCCCATTGCTATCATTTTTGTTCAGTATTATTTTTTTAAATAAATGGTGGGTTTTTTCTTTTTAGAGGTCATTATCTATGACATTTCCTCAATCAGCAGGCAAGGTGGGGCAGATGGAATAGTTTGCGGGACCTTTAATTGTCTCACTTCCTCCCACACCTGACGGGCCAGTGTAGCCCCCGTTTGGAAACATACCTTCCCATTGTGACATTTCCCTTTCATCTTCAAGGGAAGTGCTCAGTGATGATGTGAGGGCAAAAAATGCTGAGCCGTCATTGGCAGGGTTTTTAATAATCCTATCTGATCCCTACTGTGACCAGTAAAAGCAGGTCAAATGGAATTATGTATTAGTCTCTTCTTCCTCCCATAAAGTTTATTATGAATTATTAGATCTTACCAGGGGAAAATATAGAAAATACACAAAGGTTATATTAAAGTGTTATATGTGAGATATTGTCTGTGTGTGTGCTGTGGATACCAAACTTGTGGCCTTCCAGCTGTTGATATATTGCAACATAGTGCATCTACAATCCCACAGCCATAGTCCCTTCCCAGAAACTATTATCCCACTGCTACTATAGGCACCATCTCTCCCTACTATACCTGCTATCCCACAGTCACACTCCCTTCCCAGAGACTATTATCCCACTGTTACTATAGACACCATCTCTCCCTACTATACCTGCTATCCCACAGTCACAGTCCCTTCCCAGAGACTATTATCCCACTGTTACTATAGACACAATCTCTCCCTACTATACCTGCTATCCCACAGTCACACTCCCTTCCCAGAGACTATTATCCCACTGTTACTATAGGCACCATCTCTCCCTACTATACCTGCTATCCCACAGTCACACTCCCTTCCCAGAGACTATTATCCCACTGTTACTATAGGCACCATCTCTCCCTACTATACCTGCTATCCCACAGTCACACTCCCTTCCCAGAGACAATTATCCCTCTGTCACTATAGGCACCATCTCTCCCTACTATACCTGTTATCCCACAGCCACAGTCCCTTCCAAGTAGGGTTGCCACCTGGCCAATATTTTACCGGCCTGGCTGGTAAAAATGATGGTTGATCCCCATGTTACTAATAGAGAAAAAAGTATATATGAAGGTCTGTATTTTTTTTCCAGAAAAGGTGGTTACCCTACTTCCAAGTGAGATTTTAATCATCTGCCCTGTTGTAAGACCTCTGCATCTGTAACAAATAGTAGGTCATCTACAATGCGCAAATAATTGTGGATGACCCACAATTTTTCATGTGTTGGGTAAACCACTGTTAGGTGCTAATTTGTAGGAACCCTAATGCTCCAAAACACTTATGGGGTATTTTGTGAAAGCAAAACATTTACGCAATTTGTTCACATTGCAAATAAATGTTTGCAAAGGGAACATTTTTGCCTTTGCGAACACGTTGTCCTTCAATCGTGGGATAGCGATTGTGAATTTTATAGTTTGTGATAATGCACAGTGTATTTAATAAAACTTCTTCATGAAAAAGTTGTTACGTTTGCTCCAAAAGTTTACATCACCTTCAAGCTGGTGTTAATGGTTTGCAATCTGCAATTAAGATTTACAATGCAATAAAAAGCCTAATGAATAATATTACATTGCGACATGCAGATTTATATTATTGTTTCTAAGGCAAATTTTTTCTCTTTGCAAATTTTATTAAATTTTCCCCTTACCCTCTACCCTGGCTTGTGCGTTTCTTCTATAAAAAATACATAATATAATTTAACTTTGACTTTTGTGCTGTCAGCAGATCCCTCTTTGCCTTTTTTTTAGTAACTAACGGAACACAAAGTAAATCAAAGAGAAGCTGAGATGAGATATTAGAGGAGGCAGCTCAAAAGATCTGGCAGCTCTGAAGCTAACAACAGATGAAAGGCCGAGTTCAAAACATGGGCTGATTGACAATGCAAAGAAAAGGCTCACGTGCATCAAAGGCCTGTACCTACTACCCACCTCCTCCCTTCCCTATAGACCTGGACTGCAGGACAAGTCATTCAGCAGAGTTTGCACAGAGATCTTCAACAAGGGCACAGCTCATGATAAGGACCATGGCCTCTGTACCCTAGCCAGGGCCGCCATCAGATATCATGGGGCCCCGTACAACAAAATATGGGAGCCAGGGCCACCCATGAAAGTTTTCAAAAACTTTTATGGTCAGGACCCCCAATAAATTAAAACATTTTAGGGACTTTGACTCTTCGGGACTTCGGCTCTTTGGGACTGTAACTCCAGCACAGCTGGGCCTCCCTTTAGGCCTTGGCCCGGTACAAATGTACCCCCTGTGCCCCTCTGATTGCGGTCTTGACACTAGCAACCTGGAATCAAAGAACCTGAAGAAAATGGCAATTAAAAAATTACAGATTTGTGCAGCTTCTAACACTTCCCCCCCCATACTTGATTAATGAATATTTCTAGTTCATTTCAGTATGCAGAACTGCATAACTTAAGTAATGATAAACCTTTTCAGTGGTTTTCCCTTTCAAATATATAAAGATCATTAATGAAGTTCCATATTGTTCCATCTCAACCATTTAGTTCATTGTATTCCAAGGACTTCTCAACAAAAGTTGTCCAAACCAGGCCCAGCTATATCTGACTATTCGGCCCACAGGGCAAGCTATGCCATATGATGGGTCACTTTTAAATTGTTCTATTTTTACATGGCCTGTGGATTTAGTCTGGGTGATTCCTTTGAGAAAACAAATCTGAGTTTCCAGCATTTCATATTAAATGTAGTTATTGGTTGTAATCTGTTCTTGATATACACCCATATACAGGGAGTAAAAGCAGCTCTGGCAAAAATAATCAAAGCAGCCTATATATAAACTTTGGCAGCCAGTATCCATGCCCCCCCCCCCACAAGTTAAACAAAAACATTGGTGGTCAGGCCCTTCCAATAAAAAAACAAAACATAAAACCCCACTGTGGCGGCCAGGGGGGCGACAGCAGTGTGGTGCAGTGAGAGAGAGAGAGAGTGTTAGTGTGGGACAGAGAGAGTACTAGAATAGGTCAGAGAGGGAGTGCCAGTGTGGGGCAGAGAGAGAGAGAGAGAGAGAGAGAGAGAGAGAGAGAGAGAGAGAGAGCTAGTGTGAGGCAAAGAAAAAAAAAGAGAGTGCTAGTGTGGGACAGAGAGAGAGAGAGAGAGAGAGAGAGAGAGAGAGAGAGAGAGAGAGAGAGCTCTCATGGCCTGGGCCCTCTCTAGTGTGTTTATGCTTCTTTCATTGTTTGCATTATACTTGTTTATCCTCCTCCAGTGTATTGTACAGCTCTCCAACATATATTGGCGATTTCTAATAGAGGTGTTTGTTCCAATTCTGAAAAACCAAGATCATACAGTGGCACCTAGTGGCCAAAAAGAAATTAGTTAGTTTAGTGAGGGGCAACATATTATGTTATTATATTGAACAACAGCATTTAATATATTGTTGTATGTAGCCCTGAATAACACACAGGATCAGGGGACAGGGAAGAAGGTGTGTAGCCATACATGTACTTACAAAGTTTCATATGATTATTGGTATTGTGATACAAATGTGACATGGCAGGCCATGTATGAATGTGAGTGTGATCAAGTGCATTCAATATGGCTCCTTAGTTATAAAATGGATGTACTGATATTAGCAGGAGACCAAGGAACAGCCGGAGTAGTATTAATAGGAGACCAGGGAACAACTGGAGTTAAGTTATTCAGTCATTAGCAGGAGAACAAGGAATAGTAGGAGTTAAGGTAATAGACTCATAAACATACAGTATAAATATGTTTATTAAGGAGGAAGCTCATATCTTATTCACATAGTTATAATCAAAATACACAGCAATTATACACAGTAATTATTTTCATTCACATGGTTATTTCCATTTTCATGGTCATTCTCATGGCCATGTCCTGGGCATGTAGCTATTATTATTATTATTTTATATGTCTATGTGTAATGATCTATTACTTTGTTATTGTACCAATATAAAAAGGAGCTCAGCTGGGGGGGCTTCGGGACTTCATCTACAAGCAGACGTGTTGTGTAGAATAATTGGTCTTGTAAGGACCATTGGCCGATTGATGTGCTCTGGGAGTCGCTGTATTTGATTTGGGCCCGGGGTCCCCCAGCTGATGTTCCTCTCAGAAGTCTGCCAAGGGAAGCTCGGCTAGACGTTGCGTTGTCTTCAATCGGTATTGTATTACTTTTCTTACAATATATTATTTTGGTTTAATGATGATCAATGTGTGTGTGTTTTATTTCCACCCCTATATTTGATAAGTCTACTGGGGGAAGTGCTCAGTTAGACATTTAGTTTGTGACAAGTCTGCCAAGGGAACTTGTAGCAAGACAGGTATGTGTATGGTGGCCCTCCAATTCCAAAATATATGCATGAAGTATGTATATTGGTTAGTTTAGAAATTGGGCAGGTTTGGAAAATATAATCTGCCAATGTTGAAGTGCATAGTGCCTTAATTAACATAAAAGTGTCTGTTTGCTCCATAACGGAAGTCCTATATGATATTTTTTCAGTCTCTCAGGGGACCAGAGTGAATATAATTGGCAAGAAATGTAAAACTTCGAAGAAAAGTAGCAGAATATTCAGTTTGTGAGAATACTACAAAAAATAGTATTTAGAAGTGGCAATGCAAGACTGCGGAGGCAAGTTAGACTGAGATCTGGGATGAGTGCCTATTTGTTCTCCTACATAATCCTGGAAGGCCAGAGTTTAAGGTCAGTTAGGGTAAGATTTGGGTTGAACATCTATTTGCTGCCCCAGATAATCCTGAAACTCTGGCAAAATGCCTGCCATGACAATGTTTTTCTACATCTGTTGAATTGTTATTAGCTTGGGTATCCTGACAAAATGATGGGATCAATGGGGGCAGCTCAACTATAAAAAAAGACAGAAAATGCCAGATTTGGAGTTGATTGCATTGCAATGATATGGTCAATATTTCCCCTCTGTTGAAATCTCAAGAAGAGACACATGATTCACATCGGAGCAACCTCCATCATGCTATTATTCAATTTCATTCAGATCGTTTCCAATGGGGCCATCCAGGTTCCGACTAGGATTCAAAACAGGTTCTGGCATTTCAAGTACACAGAGACCCAAACAGCCCCCACTAAATAGTGACTGTATATGGCATTTTATAACAGCCCCTCTGGCATAATCCACAGATTGCCAGTCCATACCTGGATCCATCAATGTTTAGTTTCACCAGTGCTTATAAAGAACAACCCACATTCTGTTGCTGAAATAATTACTAAAAATATTAAAGGTATACTGTCATGATTGTGTAGTTTTTATTTTTAAATTACATTGTTTATACTGCAAATAATTCACTCTAGCATATAAAAATGTATTCCTGAACCTACAAGTATATGTTTTTCTACTTGTAATATTGGTGTGTAGGAACCATCTCAAGTCATTATGCCTGGTCATGTGCTTTCAGAAACAGCCAGTGCTGCACTATGGAACTGCTTTCTGGCAGGCTGTTGTTTCTCCTATTTAATGTAACTGAAGGAGTCGCAGTGGGACCTGGATTTTACTATTGAGTGCTGTTCTTATATCTACCAGGCAGCTTTTATCTTGTTTTAGGGAGCTGTTATCTGGTTACCTTCCCATTGTTCTATTGTTATAGGCAGCTGGGGGGGTGATATCACCACAAATTGCAGTGCAGCAGAAAAGAGGGACTGAAGTTTATCAGAGCACAAGTCACATGACTGGAGGCACCTGGGATTTTAAAAATTAAATATAAAAAATCTGTTTGCTCTTTTGAAAAAACTGATTTATGTGCCGAATTCTGCTGGAGCAGCACTAATAACTGATGCATTTTGAAAAAAAACATGTTTTTCCATGACAGAATCCCTTTAAGATACACTTACAAAGTACCATGTGTAGTAATGAAAGCCGCAATTTGAAATTGGACCCAGCATGTTAAGTGAGCAGGAAAGTTGTTATTATCTGCCTGGAAGAGGTAGCACATCATACAGTGGTTCGAATTAACAATGAAACATACAAATCAGGTTACCAGCAAAATCAGACATTGCATTGATGCTTCTGCAATGAAATATATTGGAGCTGTGCCTCATTGTGGTGCTGTGTGTTACAGGGGGAGATCACTTGGCCAAACACATACTTGCTCTTGACTATCACCATAAATATGGAGTTGTGACATTAAGCAGAAGGCATGACCCTAGGCCATCCTTGTGATAAAATGACTTCTCTCTCATAGAAGAAGTAAATAATAAAAAAAATGACATGGCTTGCTTTTGCCACTTCCATTAGTCTTCAAGGTTGACACCGTAGAAAACCCCAAATTGCCGTTTGCGCTGTGCACAGTTTTACCACAGTATCCTGGCGAAGCATCTGGTATCACACTGATAATGATGTGCAGCCAATGTTGGAGGCCTGAGGCCAAGCCCTCCGGAAATGTGCGGTTGGCAGCGGTCGAATTCTTGTCACGTACAATCTGTTTAAGTGACAACATCAAACAGGAAACTTCAGGAGGCCTGGAGAAGTTCTGACCACTTTCTTCAGTCACTAAATAAGAAAATAATGAAGTTTGAATAGATAGGAGACAACCAAGGGCAGTGGAATTCGGGCCCTTATTCACAAGTTTTTATTTAGCATATACAAATTATGGTCTGTCACATTGCTCCAAATACAAGTCTTCTTCTACCAAGGATAGTGAATGTCTTGGCTTAAAGGAGACCAAACTCTAAAATGTATTGGGGTAAAAATGCCATATTTTACATACTGAACTTATTGCACCAGCCTAAAGTTTTAGCTTGTCAATAGCAGCAATGATCCAGGACTTCAAACTTGTCACAGGGGGTCACCATCTTGGAAAGTGTCTGTGACACTCACATGCTCAGTGGGCTCTGAGCAGCTGTTGAGAAGCTAAACTTAGGGGTCGTCAGTAATTATCAAGCAGAAAATGAGGTTGGCCTGAGCTGATGCTACAGGGCTGATTATTAAATTCTGATGGTAATTGCATTGGTTTCTGTGCTGTCATGTAGTAATTATCTAATTAATTCCTAATCAACCTTATATTGTGACATTTCTATTCTGTGTATTGTACTGTATATTGTGAGTGGGTCCCTAAGCCCAGTAAGTGACAGCAGCACAGAGCATGTGCAGTGAATTAGCAGAAAAGAAGATGGGGAGCTACTGGGGCATCTTTGGAGACACAGATCTTTAACGCTAAAAGGCTGTGTTTGCCTTGGGCTGGTACAGAAGCCCAAAACATAATGTACAACATTTCTAACTACTTCTTTAGTTCTCCTTTAAAGATTAGCAAATTAGAATTTCTTGTAATGTATATGCTTGATCCTCTGACTGCATGTGGCATTGTGTTACCGTACTCTATATGCCCTTAACCTGCACTCTCCCCTTTATTCACATAATTCGTTTTTATCCTAAATCTGTTCCATCACTGTAGTTCCTTGCCTAGAGTTATATTATTATTCAGAGTGTTGATTTAGTTTGTACATTTTCCTTTAACTGAGAATAAATATTCTATACCAGTAGTATTAGTGGGCTAACTTCCCTTTTATTTAGTACAGGGATGGTTTCAAGGTATGGCAGGGAAGATATGCATACATGCTTGACAAAGGGACTTGCCCCGAAACGTTGCACTTCCGGCAATAAATCTTAGCAAGGTTTTCACCTGCATTCACAACTTGTGTGCCAAATTGCCTTTTTCTCAAAATATGCATACCGGGTCTCCATGGCATGAAGCATAGATAGAAGCTGAAAAGCGCATGTTCTATTTTGTAAAAGAAATGTTTTTTTCCAGGATAAACCGACTGGCTATCAAGCCAAGGTAGCCATGTATTTATCACCTTGCCCTCTGTCTGAGTAGGGTACATCTGAATTTACTTTCTGTGTATGTCACAATTACCTTGCCCTCTAAGCTACATTTGTATTTACTCTTTCTGTATGTTCCACTCTACGTCAGGCTAGGCAGAGTGAGCTGATCTAATTAACTATAGGCTAATAACTTGAAAACCTGTGATATCATTGTGGACTACTTAGTTAAGATTATCCCTATGTAGTGTCATCAGTATCTGCTGATGAAAAGGAAATTCCCCAGGCACCTGTATTGCCAGCCACCTGCAATCTACTTTACTTTCATACTAGTGCCCCAGGGCAAACACTTTAGTTTGGGGAGGGGGATTCAGGAGACCCACCAATAATCTGTGGCAGTACAGCCTTCTTCCTATTTAATACACTACATTCCCCCCAATAATAATAATACTGGAGAGGAATAACTTGATACATAGATCCTTTCTGAATCAATCCTTATTTGTTTACAAATATAAAGGAATACCGAGTTAAAGTCGAAATGTTCTAGGACAGAGTTGTGCTCAAAGGGAATAAAGCTGAACTTCATTTCGTAACAATTTTCAGAACAAGTGAGGGCTCCAAATACAATTTTCGTACCCTGGCAGTTGTTTAGTTGATTGGACAGGTTAGAAAATTTCTGACGGGTAACAATAATATCTCCTGATGATATCAACGACTGACTATTTCCAGGACATAACATTTGTACAATTGCTGTCTGTCAATTAATGGCCAGAACATCATCGATTTGGTATTTTTCCTACTTTAAGGGAAGAGACACAAGCTCAGATTCAGGGAGATTAGTCGCCCATTGACAAATCTCCTCTTCTTCGGGGTGACTAATCTCCCCAAACTGCCTCCTGCCGGCTAGAATGTAAATTGTTGGCAGGAGAATTTTTTTTCGAAGTCGCACAAAGTTGCCTCACAAGGAAAGCTGGCAATTTACATTCTAGCCGTTTGGAGGCAGTTCAGTGAGATTAGTCTCTCCGAAGAAAAGGCGATTTATTGCTGGGCAACTAAAGCTACCCAAATCTGAATGTGTGTCATTGCACTTAGCCTACATTTTAAATCTGATTAGTTAGATTTTGGTTTTTGGTTCAGATTGATTTAGATTGTTGCCTTAAAAGAACGATCAATATCTAAACATTTGTCGTATAGTACAAGAAATAAATTCTGAACCTCTATGTCCGGCTTAAAACAGGGGGCTTTACTTCTAGTAGGGCTTCCTGTTTATCATGTGTCTGTGCCAAACGGTGCCCAAGTCCCTGTAAGGATGGACTGCACTGCAACCGTAGAATAAATGATACCCCCATTTTAATGGTCAGCCACTTTCTCTTATTCATAAAGCTAACTGCATATCTCCCTAACTAGAAAACTAGAGCTAGAAAACCAGCAAGTAGAACCTGACAGCTCCCCTGCACATGGGACGCCACAAGAAAAAAAAATCCAAATAAGGAGGTTGCTATTTCTGGGGAGATGGTTTATACAACATTTATTACAGTTTAAATGGCTGGTAGTGTGCTACCTTGCCTGTTAAATCCTAGACAAATATTCCAATTATTAAAGTGGGCCTGGTTGTAGCACTGAGTTATTGCAGCCACTATTTGTTCTTTAAATCCTAAACAACATATTTGGTAATCTGCATACTTATGATGTCACATATTGCTGGGGGCACTGCATAATGCAATGCTGGGGCCACTGTGTTGTGAAACAGCTCCTCTAGAGGTTACAAACCACTTGAAGATCGTACAGGAGATTAAAATGGCCCTAGCCAAGGCAAATAATATGACTGCTCCCTCCTATCTGTAAAAATAAAGAGCTGCGCATTCCTATTTATAGATTTATAATTATAATGTGCCAACATATTCCACAGCACTCAAAGTTAAAGTAAACTTTATTGTCATCTCAGCAGTATACGAATACACAGTGAGATGAGACGACGTGGCTCAAGCTAGTACATATCACAAAAAGGCAAAGTACAAAATAAATATGTAATAATTAAATGTGCAATATATTGGCAGAAATTGGATATATGCATGTGCAAACCTTTAGAATTGTGCAAATAAATTAACAGTTCACAAAGTTAAGTTCACAGTTCAGGTGTGTCTGGAATGTAGTGGGAGGCCAGGCAGTGAGTTGAGAAGTCTGATCGCTTGCGGAAAAAAGCTTTCGCGCAGCCTGTTTGTTCGGGCTTTAATGCTGCGAAAGCGTCTGCTGGGAGCAGCGTGAACAGTCCGTGTGAGGGGTGTGTGGAGTCCAGTGCAATGCAGGAGGCCTTTCTAAAGGTGGCCATACACGGGCCGATAAAAGCTGCCGACTTGGTCCGTGTATGGGGGCCCCCGACGGGCTTCCCCGATCGAGATCTGGCCGAAAGTCGGGCAGATCTCAATCGGATGGGATTAAAAATCCCGTCGGATCGCGGGCGCATCTGTTCGTTGATGCGGTCCCGCGATCCGACCGCCCATTTGCGAATTTTGCCAAACGAGCGGAACTATCCATGTATGGCCACCTTTACACAGCGCTTGTGGAAGATGTCCTGCAGTTATGGAAGAGCCGCTCCAATGATGTTGCCAGCTGCTCTGACAGTCCGCTGTAGACTTTTCCGGGCAGCAGAGCTGGCACTACTGTACCAGATGGAGATGCAGCTTGTCAGGACGCTCTCTATGGTGCCCCTGTAGAACACTGTGAGGGTGGGAGGCGGAAGGCTGGCCTGTTTCAGTCGTCTTAGGAAGTGAAGACGCTGCTGAGCCTTTTTGGTGATGGAGGTGGTGTTGGTGGTCCAGGTGAGGTCATCAGAGATGTGGACTCCCAGGAATTTGGTGTTCTATACTGTCTCTACTGTGGAGCCGTTGATGTTGAGTGGTGTGTGAGCAGGGCGAGGTCTCCTGAAGTCAACGATCATCTCTTTTGTTTTATCCACATTCAGTGACTGGTTGTTCTCACTGCACCAGACCGCCAGCTGCTGATACTCATCTCTGTACGCAGACTCGTCGTTGTGGCTGATGAGCCCCACCACAGTTGTGTCATCGGCGAACTTGATGATGTGGTTCGAGCTGTGTCTAACTATGCAGTCATGTGTCAGCAATGTGTACAACAACGGGCTGAGAACACATCCTTGAGGAGCTCCTGTGCTCAATCTGATGGTGCTGGAAACGTTGTCGCCAATATGAACACACTGATGCCTCTCTGACAGAAAGTCCAAGATCCAATTGCACAAAGTGGTACTCAATCCCAGCTCTTTTAGTTTCCCACTCAGCTTTTAAGATGATGGTATTGAATGCTGAGCTAGTCTATAAGTCTATAAACAGCATTTTCACATAGTACAGAAGATATGACATCCTCAGTTAACCTGTTTGGCCAATATGCAAATTGTAGTGGGTCCAGTGAGCGGGGGAGGGTCCTCTTGAAGTGTGCCATCACAAGTCTCTTGTAAGCATTTCATGATGACTGGGGTTAGTGCAACAGGGCGGTAGTCACTCAGGCAGGTTACTGAAGATTTCTTTGGCACTGGAATGATGGCGGTGGACTTGAAGCATGTGGGGATGATCATCTGGCTTAGCGATGTGTTGAAAATGTCAGTGAAGACATCAGCCAGCTGATTAGCACAGTCTCTGAGCACACGACCAGGAATGTTGTCTGGTCCAGCAGCCTTTCGTGGATTGACCTTGGTAAACTTTCGCCTCATGTCGGCCTTGGGTAGACAGATGACTTTGTCGGTGAGAGGAGGTGTGGCTTTCCTCACAGGCTCTTTGTTTAGCGCATCAAACCGTGCGTAGAACTTGTTCAGTTCCTCAGGGAGTGTGGCATCTTTGTCGCTGCTGCTCTGCGCAGGCTTGTACTGTGTGACAGCCTGAATGCCTTTTCATAAGTTACGTTAGTCTTTTGAGTTGTCTAAATGATTTTGAATCTTCAGTGTGTACTCCTGCTTTGCGTGTCGGATGGTTCGAGAGAGGTTGGCCCTGGCTATTTTAAGAGCAACTCTGTCCCCTCATCGGAAAGCGGCATCTCTCTCTTAGCCGTGCACGAACCTTTGCTGTAAACCAGGGTTTTTCGTTGGCTCTCGTGGTGACAGTTTTGGAGACGGTAACATCCTCTATGCATTTGTTGATGTAGCAGGTCACAGAGTCTGTGTACTCCTCCAAGTTGATGGAGCCATTGTGGGTAGCAGCCTCCCTGAACATGTTCCAATATGTGCAGTCGAAACAGTTCTGATGTGCTTCCACAGCTCCACTCGGCCAGACTGTGATGGTTTTTCTGGCTGGTTTTATGCATTTGAGCAGCGATGTGTATGTGGGTGATAACATCACTGTCTGGTGGTCGGAGGAACCTATGTGGGCGCGCACGAAGGCCTTGTAGGCGCCGCGCACGTTCATGTAGACTTTGTCAAAACAGTTCTCTCCCCTTGTAGCAAAGTTCACATGTTGAAAGAATTTGGGAAGCGCTGACTTCAGGTTCGCGTGGTTGAAATCGCCAGCAACAACGATAAATCTGTTTGAAGCTTGTTGATGTTTGTGTTTAGCCATGTTTCCGTGAAAATAAAGATGCACTCATCTATTTATATTTAAGGAAGATAAACAGTTTTTTTAAATAGGAAGTATTTAATCATGGTTTGTATTGAAAGCAACAGCAGTCTTGGCACAGACAGAAAAGAAGAATCCTCAGGGTTAATCCTGAGCACAAAACTACATTGGTCACAAAGTTGGAAACACAGTTTTAGCCCTTAAAATGGATCTGATATAATTGACTTCCTGGCAATAAATAACAAGAATGATCCCGGCATTCAGTGCCTAGATCAGCACAAGGTAGCTGACATCTGGGGACATCTCAGACCTGGCACAATCTGACTTTGTGACTGGCATTTGTGTGTCATTTTGTAGGATTTAAAGGGACCTTGTGCTTCTATTTTCTGTATTTCTGAATACCTTGGAATACCCTGTCTAGCTGGATATTAAAAAAGAGGGTGCTAGTTCCTTAGAGATCCTGGGTTCAATGGTTATAAAATAATAAGCGTTCTACCTTTTTATTTCCTTGACAATGTGCCCACTGGGGTTTCTGTTTTGTTGCAGTTCCCAGATGATATTCAAGTTTATATGGCAGGTCCTACCCTACTTATAATTGAAGGGTTTGTGGTCAGTATAACCAATATCTATACATTTTATAGTACATTTCTATCAAATATATTAGACCTTTTATTTTGCCTTTAAGTAGACAATGGAAAAGGGGGAATTGCCCTGCACCCTGCCATATTGTTATGAAGGAGAACAGGCTGGGTTTGCAGCCCTACAGGCCTAAGTAGCATCCATCATTCTAGTAGCATCAAATGTCATCTGCACACTTCTTATCTTCTTGACAGTTTGCACATTACATCTTTTGTGTGTATGTTCTGGGCAGGATCAGTTTTATCACAGTTCCGTTAATGTCAGGCCACACTTTCCGGTGGCTCAGAGCAAGGATATTATCCCCCTTCCCCCTGTGTCACTTGATTTTGGCAGGGACCTCTAAGTCATTTCTCTCCTCATCAGCAGCATAAAGTCACCCATCGCCCTCCCCGCACATGACATGGGTCTTTTACCACATCAGGATACAGGATCAGCATGAATTCCGGTTTAAATGCGAATGTTTGGGGACTCTGGTAAACCGCAAATTTAGAAGACATACATCACTACTACACAAGGGAGTCAGAGGGCTAAAGCACGGGGCTTGGCATTTAACGGACCCATTCGATTGATAACCCTTTAAGCACCCGATGCACATCTACAATTCTACGTGTCAATCTTATCATTGATTTATACCACGCCAACGTTTTCAGTGGTTCTGTATCTAACATCATCCATCAAAAAATGTTAGCAACATAAACTGACTACAGAGCAGGTGTAAGAGCATTATAATCCATATTGCTGTTAAAGACATCCCCCCCCCATTTGGTATGTGTTTTAAAAAAAATGTGCCTTTATCTTGTTCTATTAAATCAGTTCATCAAATATATATTGTGTGTGGTCACTATTGATCTTAATCTTTAAAAAGCTACTCTGGAGAACTTTGCTGGGGAGACAGTAGAACCCATACATAACTTGCTAGCAAATAAAAGGGGTACGGTCAAAGTTAACCCCTTTCAACTTGTACCAAATGATCCCTGATGGCAGCACATATATACAGTATGCTAGATATATGTTTGGTATATAGAAGCCATGCCAATGTATTTATAAAAATATCAGCAGTGGATAAACTGCAAGACGTCACTGACCAAAGCAGTCAAACAGACTGAGCTACTGTTCCCTCTGTACAAACCTCTACCAATGTCTGGCAGTCCTTTACCTCCTCTGAGCAATATTATAGGGTGTCAGTGACATGATAAATCCCTCCTATGATGCCAAAATTGCATTGGTCAAGCTCCTGATTCTCAAAAGTCCTGCATCTAGGCCTAGCGTTCCTATCCCTGCTAAGGCTGTCCCAAGTAGGGATGCACCGAACTCACTATTTCGGATTTGGACGAACCCCCGAAAACTTCACTAAAGATTTGGCCAAATACCGAACTGAATCTGAATCCTAATTTGCATATGCAAATTAGGGATGGGAAGGGGAAAACATTATTTACTTCCTTGTTTTGTGCAAAAAATCACTTGATTTCTCTCCCTGTCCCTAATTTGCATATGCAAATTAGGATTCGGATTCAGTTTGGAATTGGCCGAATACCGAACTGAATCCGAATCCTAATTTGCATATGCAAATTAGGGATGGGAAGGGTAAAACATTATTTACTTCCTTGTTTTGTGCAAAAAATCACTTGATTTCTCTCCCTGTCCCTAATTTGCATATGCAAATTAGGATTCGGATTCGGTTCAAATCCTTCTCAAAAAGGCCGAATCCTGAACCGAATCCTGGATTCCGTGCATCCCTAGTCCCAAATCACTCCTTCTGCAAGCTTAAAATCCCAATTCAACTCCATTTTCTTCTGCTTGTTGTTTCCAAGATGACCACCAGGGATCACCGGTGTTCCACAACACACGCAAATCTTCCCCAAATATATTCTCTGATAACCAAATATAGACCAACTGAATAACAGGTTTACATTTCCTGGACAAATGGAACAAGCCAAGTGTTACATGTTTTCATATTCTAAGAAAGAATCCTGCATGTTTGCTAAACAAAAATATATAGGGGAAACAGCAACATACCAAAATAAACTGATAACATATATCCGTTTTCCTTTGGGCCTCGTGGCTGTTGGGGAGGTGGTAATTAAAGAGGAACTTCACCCAAAAAAATGTTTTTGAAATGAAAGAAAATGAAATACTAACAAATTACCTCTCACATGTAGAATAAAGTCTACCACTAGATAGTTTGCATTGATAAGGATGGTCCACCCCAAATTTACTCAGGTATCTCTTTTAAACTTGGGTCTCCTCTTCACTGAGGCCTTCCTTGAAGCTGGCTCTCAGTACCACTCATCCTTGACTTCCTCCCAAGTGGCCTATCAGGTCTATTGCCCTACATATTTCTACAACTGGGGGTAAATCATCGCCACCACCCTCAGGTCATGTCTATACCTGGAGGGGGTAGACAGTGCAGAATGTGACTTTAGCCTCTATTATATGCCGCCCTATATAATACTTTTGATGTAGCGCAGGAGTTGGGTGCAGAGGCAAAGTACTCATATTGACTTTCACTATTCCTGGGACTACAAACCTCTAATGGCTCCTGGTCTGAGGGTTTTATACCTGCAATACTGCCTGAAAATCCAGAGGCTGCAAAGTAAAAGTCTAAATTGTCCATGGAAGAAAAAATAACAAAGAAGAAGCTGAGTAGTCATGGAAGAATTTATTTGCCAGGCATCAATTTGCGGCATATTTCCTCATTTAGCCACCTGCAAATCATTTTGTGAAACTGCAGCGAAAATTCTGCTGCGACAAAAAAATAGTTTGTGTAAAAATTGTCGCACGTCAAAATTATTTTGACGCCCATTGGACAAAAAAGTCGCACAGTTTTTGCACATTTTTCAGCAAAGCAAAACGGGACAAATTCGCCCATCACTAAAGATGAGGATTTATGTTAACCCAGTAATGTAGACTGGGCTGCCAGGCAGGTCTTATGCACCAAGAAACCCAGTAGGATGGAATTACTCCTCTTACCTACTTACTTACTGCTCTTCTCATCATCTGTGTGTGCTCACAATTGATCTTAGCCAGTGGTTCCGAGCATGGTGCTCAGGAGTGCGATTTCCTTTGGCCTTTGCTTTCAGTTTCTCACCCCACACCTTCTTGCTCTTTCTATCACTCCGTGCCATTTTTAGGAAACCTTTCATGTCCTACGGAGGCACCAGCTCATTCCAGAAGCAGCAGGAAGCATTAGGGAACAGTGGGAGCACTGTAGGGCATTAATAACAGGAGCTGAATACGGCTTGCCTTCTAATGTAATCCATCAATGGAGCATTATCCCTGTTAATGTGCATTAGCTCGGCACTGAGCACTTCAGGGGGTCCTCATGGCTCCCTTGATGTTGTAATTTATACAGAAGCACAGAGGGGCAGCCTCAGCACTACTTTTAGTGGCACTTGCAGCGTACCATGCTTTTCAGCTCTGCTGTTTGCTTAGGCCATCGGCCAGCCTACAATGGTTAACGCTGACAGGGTGGCATTTAAGCTGGGCTTCTATCCCTGCCTAGCTACCTTGTGGTATTTCCAGCACAAAAAGTGAAGTGTAAAGGAGAGGGTACTTTTCAAAGCAGATACTAATCTTATTTACTCAATAGAGGATTGGCAAGGAGCAGTTAGACTGTGTGTGTGTGCATATGCAGGAACACACAAGACTGCAAGTTCTTTTTCTTGTTTCTCTGATACTACTGGCCAAAAACAGTACTGCTTTATATGGTTAAAGGGGATCTATCATGTGCCAATTGTGTGTCTTTTTTTGCCTTTTTTACTACATCTATCTATAATTTCCTGTATTTAAAGGAGAAGGAAAAGCTTCATGCATTTGGGGGTGCCAAATGTTATGCACCCCCAAGTGAATGTATTTACTTACCTGAAACCCCAGGCCGGTGCTCCTATCAGCAGAAAACTGCACCAGACCGGGGTTATACCTGTGAGCACCACTGAGCCATCCTCTTCTGGCTTCTTCTTTCTTAAAATTTCCCGGGCAGACGCATGCGCAGTTTAATGAAATAGCTGACTTTTTAGTTAAAGTTCGGCTTTTCGTTCTGCTGCTCATGCTCAGCTGAGCGAAAAAAGAAGAAGACGGAAGAGGATCGCTCCGTGGTGCTCACTGGTATATCCCTGGACCAGTGCAGTTTTCTGCTGATAGGAGCACCGGCCTGGTGCCTATCCCTTGGGGGTGCCTAGCATTTGGCACCCCCAAGACCACGAAGCCTTTCCTTCTCCTTTAACAGAGATACATTCTCAGTTTACAGTGAATTTAATTTATGCATGTTTATTAAGGGCGAAGTGGCCATCAGAAATCCCATCTGCAGGGACATCGCCAATTTACTAAAAGGCAATGGCGAGGCAATTTACTAACAGCTACCAGTCCCAAATTACTAACAAGTTACCAGTCCCAAATAAGCCCTCTGTATAATGAGCTGCTTCTTATCTCAAAGGGGCAGATTTACCATTTTTATTCTACAAATTGCAGAGGGCTGCACTCGATAGACATTTGTCTTTATTCAACGCTACCTGTAATGGTATCAAACAACACTAGGGGGCTCTGCTGATTAAGTTCTAAAATACATTTTCAACCATTTGTTTGGACAGTGCACATTTTGCCCAGAGCCTTCATAGCTTTATGGGGAACATCACTGGAAAGGTAGATTATCTCATGTAAAGCTAAGGCCAGTCTGAAGGATCTCAGTGTTTGTCTTAAGAAAAGCCCACATAAAGTACCCTACTACCCTTATACAGGTATAGGATCCGTTATCCAGAAACCCAATTATGGGAAGGCCATCTCCCACATAATCTATTTTATTTCAATAAATCGCATTTTAAAAAATAATTTCCTTTTTCTTTGTATAATAAATCAGTACCTTGTACATGATTACAACTAACGTATAATTAATCCTTATTGAAGGCAAAAACAATCCTATTGGGTTTATTTAATGTTTATGTAAGTTTTAAGTACCGTAGAGTTAAAATATGGTTATTCAAATCATGGAAAGATCCCTTACCTGGAAAACCCCAGGTCCCAAGCATTCTAAATAACAGATCCCATACCTGTATACAAAGGTGTCTTGATTCCCTAGGGTCCAAAACAACAGTGGTTGCTGGTTGGAATTGTAGGGAAATAGGAAGCAAAGTGGAATTAGATGGTGACACTAGGGTGTGAAGACTTTATTCAAGTACTACCCAACCTACCCATTATGGGAGTTGTCGTTTAACAACATCTGAAAATTCATAGGCTTGAGAGTCTTACTTTGTATTATGGGGGGGTATTAAAAATGTATTGTAGTCTGAGAACTGGCACTACTAAAGGCAGCTTTGCCAATAAGATCCTAAAATGAGCTCCTATGGCCACAGTACTACTGACCTGAGCAGCATACAAACAAGAACACAACAAGGTGTCACGTCCAGGGTTCCCGTCAGTGTTTTTGTGTCCGCACACTTACCTAGTTAACTGCAAGAAAATGTGGTTTTTGATGCTGCTCACATCCAAAATTCATGCACTGACTATGTGGGTGCTCATTTGTACCGCCACGGGTTGCGACACATGCTACTGAATGAGCACCTGCAATTTGCTGAAATTCTGGAGAAAGGTCCCATTAGTTAGTAGATAAAACAATATGACGGTTACTTGTTACTTGCAAGTTTAGAATGATGTGTAGTTATTAGTGATGGGCGAATAAATTCAGCAGGCATGGATCTGCAGCGAATTTCCACGTTTTGCCGCCCGTGAATAAATTTGCGAAACTGCAGCAAAAATTTGCAGGCGAAAAATTCTCCGCCACAAAAAAAAATTGCTGTGTGCTTAAAAATTGGTGCACGTTAACATTATTCAGGCGCCCATTGACTTTAAAGGACCAGTAACATCAAAAAAAGTTTTTTAAAAATTCACAGCCATTATTAAGAAATAACTTACCGACACTCCGCTCAGAAAAGGCAATCCAGCGATCCATCGTGCAGCACTCCTCCCTGCCTTCTTTATAGGAGATAGCCAGGGAGGAGAAATCGAGCGCTGTGCGATTTTAAAGTATAATATGTCTTAGTGGTTTTATTTCATGGTATACTAACGAATTTTTATAAAACATTTTTTTGATGTTACATAATAGTCACGTGTATAAAAAATGTTGCTCGCATCAAAATTACTCAATTACTAAATTTTCCGGTAAATTTGCAAATTTTTCGGCAAAGCGAAGTGCCACAGATTCGCCCATCACTAATTGTTATTGCTAATTTTTATTACTCATCTTTCTATTCAGGCTCGCTCAATGCATAATTGCTAGGGTAATTTGGACCCTAACAAACAGCTGAAATTGCAAACTGGAGAACTGCTAAATAAAAAGCCACATACAGGTATGGGACCTGTTATCCAGAGTGCTCGGGACCTGGGGATTTCCGGATAATGGATCTTTGCGTAATTTGGAACTTCTTACCTTAATTCTACTGGAAAATCATATAAACATGAAATTAACCCAATAGACTGGCTCTGTCTTCAATAAGGATTAATTAGATCTTAGTTGGGATCAAGTACAAGCTATTTTTTAATTATTACATATGAAAAGGAAATCATTTTTCCAAATTTGGATTATTTGTATAAAATGGAGTCTATGTGAAACACCCATTCCATAATTCGGAGCTTTCCAGATAATGGATCCCATACCTGTATAATAAAAAACAATTGCAGATTTGGCTCTGATCTTATTTCTTATATGTCCCTTATATGAAGGTGTTTGCTGGCATCTCCAGGACTATAAAGGCTGGCAGTAAAATCTTCCATAAGGGGTTCAGGACATGCCATGGCAGTGAATGAGTTAAATTGTGGGCCGAGTACAGGGGATTTACATGAGTTAAGTGATAACACTGATTGTGAGCACCTCTATAATTATTTCTTTTTCTCCCACAAAATCAAAGCCCTCCCTGGGCCTGGCATTTCTGGAGCTCCATGTTCTCAGCAGTGAATGTGCTCTGTCACCAGTGCCGCTTCCCTGTGTTTGAAGTGTCATGCCCAGCTATCTCCCTGTGACATGTTTCTTTCAGTGAGAATTATTTTCCCCTGGGCTTCTGTCAGTGCTTCTCTACTCCCTCCCTTCTCTGTTCTATTCTGGCCGCCCAAACATCCACGCTTTGCTACGTCCGAGCAGGTGTGAGCACAGGCTGCTCCTTTGTTTTGCCTTTGGTCCCCATCCAGCCCTGTCACTTTTTTCCTCTGTCTTGTTTCTAACTGAGCAGGAGGCTCGCTGTGCTGTCACCTGTGCTAGAGCCGTGCGCCTGCTGTAATCTTCCCCCATAAAGGCCATTCTTGTCACTCAGGGGGAATCGAGCCATACCTGAAAGCAAAGGCCTCTGTGAGTATCGGCAGCCAGTGGGCTGACAAACACTGCAGAAGAAAAGGTCTCCACATGTCACATTTTTCATTCCACCTTTTGCATCCAACTCAGGCTTTCAGGAAACTTTCTTCTTTAAAAACACAGAACTTTTTTGTGCTCAATACAAAAAGAAAAGGCAGATGACTTAAAGGGTTCCAAACACATATGACGGAACACAAATAGGGAACCTTTATACTGTAGCTGCAGCTCTAGGTAGGAATTCTGTGAAAAGATTAACAATGCACCCAAAATGCATCCATAATTGCCTCTAGGTTGGATAGCAAGCACAGTAAAGAGAGATGGTAGTAGCAATAAGCATAATAGTCTCCAGGAAGGGACTGTGGCTGTGGGATAGCAGGTATAGTGGGGAGAGATGGTGCCTATAGTAACAGTGGATAATAGTCTCTGGGAAGGGAGTGTGACTGTGGGATAGCAGGTATAGTAGGGAGAGATGGTGTCTATAGTAACAGTGGGATAATAGTCTCTGGGAAGGGAGTGTGACTGTGGGATAGCAGGTATAGTAGGGAGAGATGGTGCCTATAGTAACAGTGGATAATAGTCTCTGGGAAGGGAGTGTGACTGTGGGATAGCAGGTATAGTAGGGAGAGATGGTGCCTATAGTAACAGTGGATAATAGTCTCTGGGAAGGGACTGTGGCTGTGGGATAGCAGGTATAGTAGGGAGAGATGGTGCCTATAGTAACAGTGGGATAATAGTCTCTGGGAAGGGAGTGTGACTGTGGGATAGCAGGTATAGTAGGGAGAGATGGTGCCTATAGTAACAGTGGGATAATAGTCTCTGGGAAGGGAGTGTGACTGTCGGATAGCAGGTATAGTAGGGAGAGATGGTGCCTATAGTAACAGTGGGATAATAGTCTCTGGGAAGGGAGTGTGACTGTGGGATAGCATGTATAGTAGGGAGAGATGGTGCCTATAGTAACAGAGATAATAGTCTCTGGGAAGGGAGTGTGACTGTGGGATAGCAGGTATAGTAGGGAGAGATGGTGCCTTTAGTAACAGTGGGATAATAGTCTCTGGGAAGTGAATGTGACAGTGGGATAGCTTCTATATTAGAAGGATAATAGCCTATGGGAAGCCTCTGGTACCTTTTATCGGGTTATATTTAAACATCTTCTGATAAATATAGGCACAACTTGTCAGGAACCAATGTACTCACAGTACCCTTCCTGGTCTATAATGAAGTCAGGCTTCCTTTATTACAGCCTATCTTGGGACCACAACTCTGTAAATAGCATCGCAGGAGAGCTGCGGTTTTTACTTTTGTGAAACTGGTGGGTAGCTGGTCTTGGTGATGCTCTACAAGGCTTAAGGCACTAACATTATAATCAAATATGAAATTCTTGTAGTGAAATTGTTGTGCGTTATGACAGTTCATGTTGGTGATATACATACATAAATATATATAAATAATACATGTTAATAATAATAATAATAATAATAATAAATATATATTTAATATTTCTAATTCTCTACCTTGCCATCAAAGGTGCCTTGAAAAATAAGTGTATAGCAAGCTCTAGTCAAAATTATGTTGGAAAAACATGGTGACAATGTGGACTTCCTAAAAGCAAAGTATGGGAAATTATACCCATGTATGGATCTGTATATGGTGATCGTATCACCTCTAAGTGGTCTCTTTGCTAATGCAAATAAATCGACATTGCCAAAAATGTTATACCAGTTTGTCATTTATTTTATTACTGTTTATATTACTTTTCCTTCCACCTTTTCTATTTATGTCATTTGTATAGTTGGCTGTCGGTGACTGTAGGATTTGTTGTAATCAATGCCAAAGACATGCAATTATATCATTAAGTGTATTCCCTTAGTCATTCACGTTTACTATAATGCCACTGCATCATTCACTGGCAGGGATGCTATCAGAAAGACAGTTTACAACATGAAAAAAATGGCATCCTGCCAGGCCAAAACACTAAGAGCTGAGGCTGAAAGAACAGAAACTTAAAAGCCTTCAGGCTTCCCTTCATTTTTCAGGCTGCCTTGTATTTTCCTGGAACAGGGGGTTTTCTTGACTAGAGGAGGTCTGAGAATGGGTTGTTGAAACTTTGGAAAATTATCAGACAGTCCATCAGTGCTGCCATCGTGATGGCACAGAGGGTACAGTTGTAGTGGGTCTGGGCCTAAAGGGGGGCCCCCTTAACAGCGTTGAAGTGATGTGCCGCCGAAGTCCCGAAAGAGCCAGAGTCCCGAGAGAGCCAAAGAGCCTGAAGACCTGAAGCCACGAACGGAGCCGAAGCCGCAAAAGACCCAAAGATACAAAAAGACCTGAAGTTGAACTCCTGAGGCTGCAAAAAGACCCGAAGTCATGAAAGGAGCCAAAGCTGAAGACCCAAAGCCGTGAAATGACCCAAAGTCACGAAAGAAGCCGAAGAAGCTGAAGAAGAACCTAAGGTAAGTTCCACTGAACACCAATGCGTTTTTTTATTAGGGGGCCCAGAAAATTTTGCTGTAAGAACATTTCTGATAGTAGCCTTGCAGTCCATAATATCTTTAAAGACTAATGCTTGAAGGTGCTATAGTGCAATTCCCAGAATCTTCACAGACAGCCAGTGTATACATTTACTGGCCAATCTATAACTGCATGGGATGGAATTATTTTATAGCGATTAGACCGTCAGGGTAGTTTGGCCATCCAAGCATATGGTTAAATTGTATAGTGGTGGGATGAGTTTTAATAGTTAGAAAAGAAATACATTCTGATTTCTGCAACAGTGCCAGCTTAGGTTCTCTACAGCAGGCCAGAGCACATGCTTGTGCAAAAAGATTTAAAAAATACAGACTGCTATTGGTGACAAACTTGGAGGCATTGAGTCCACATCTCGTAGGTCTACTGTGCTGACCTTAGTGGTGCATTAATGCAAAGTCTAATGGCTGGTTTGTGGTCATCAACATACCTACATCTCTCACAGCTCCTCACATCTCATTCAGTGAGGGAGATTCTGGGAATCAATATTTATTCTAGTGGTGACAACCAAAAAGTTATGCATTGGGCAGCTTTTTTACATGTTTGTTCAAGGTACAAAGTTTATTCTAAAGCAATTTACTCTTCCAAGGAAACCAGTCAAAGATCTCAGAGTGCTCCTTCCACTCCTATCCCAAACATTCCCTCCTACCCATATCCCACCAGTCTCTTCCTTGTCAATTTTTTTTTAATGTTTGAAACCTCTGGAATGAAAGAGCCATTTCAGTGACTCAGTCGCTTCCCATTGCCCTATTCCAGCATCCTCTGCTCTTAAAGCTGAGAGCTTTTCATGTCCTATTTGGAAATGATAGGAAACTCGTCTATTGTTTGACTACATGGATATTAGCACCGATGAAGGAAATGCTTCATCTGATAACAGAACCGTTGAAAAGAGTACAATTTCCAAATAAGCGATCTTTTAGACACTGGGTTCCTGCTTCTTTCTCTCTATGACATTGCTGCAGATGTGCACCACAACCACACGACAATCTTTCAGCAGCTACTGTTTGCTGTACACTCTCCCAGTGCCAAAGGATAACAGTACGAGTATGAATGAAGCAGAAGAGCAATTGCCAACTAATCCCATGAGGTCAAGTGGCACACGTAGTCATTTAAAAACTAGAGCTAAACAAAGGTCTGATACTATGGGCCATTCTCTGGATACTCTGGGCCTTGAGCCTTGGACCAGTTTGGTGCAAGAGGACAGAGAAGGAGGAATTTGTTGCTCCAGATACCTTCTGATTTAAAGAATTCAAAATATTATATACAAAGGGAAACTATACACATCGCCCTGTTCAATAGACTGTGGAATAGAATATCTTATTCGTCATTTAGATATAGAAAACAAAGCATTCACTTTTTACGGTGAATACATATTTTTGGCTTGCTCTGATGTTTTCCTTGCCCCATGTAAAAAAAATAAAACAGAGTCTCCCCCACCCTCTAAATGCCTGACAAAAATAGAAGGAAACATTTGAAAGAAACAAAACAAAAGGATGCACAAAACACACATTTGCCCTTTTCTACTTCTTCTTTTTGTTTCCTTCTACAGAAGCCAAGTCTTTGAGATTCAGATGCAGCCGGCATCCCGTCCTTGGTTTTATTGCTTCTTCCCATCAGTGTGGCACTGTTTTGCACAGCTGGGCTAAGACATAAGACCAGGTCCTCTAAGTGAACATATTTATGGCCCTCCTCCTGTCGGAGTGTTCTATGTGACATTATCATTTTCCTGCAGTTTAGAAAAAAATGCTGAGACGGGTTGGTTAGCTCTGCTCAGCTAAACTACTGCATTATCACTTGGAGGTGTGAGTTAATGGTAGTACAGGTATTGCATCTGGTATCAGTAAACCTATTATCCAGAAACTTCCAAATTACAGAAAGGCTGTCTCCCATAGACTCCATTATAATCAAATAATGCACATCTTTAAAAATGATTACCTTTTTCTCTTTAATAATAAAACAGTACCTTGTACTTGATTCAAACTAAGATATAATTAATCAAAATATTGGAAGCAAAATCAGCCTATTTTGTTCATTTAATGTTTATATGATTTTCTAGTAGACTTAAGAAGGGAAGATCCAAATGAAGGAAAGATCCTTTTTCTGTAAAGCCCAGGTCTCGAGCATTCTGGATAACAGGTCCCATACCTGTACAGTGTTAGCTGTTAAATAGATTTAAATATAGCATACATTATT
This sequence comes from Xenopus laevis, assembly GCF_017654675.1. Classification (NCBI taxonomy): domain Eukaryota; kingdom Metazoa; phylum Chordata; class Amphibia; order Anura; family Pipidae; genus Xenopus; species Xenopus laevis. Next base: position 114,701,423 of record NC_054378.1, on the reverse strand, counting down.
GTAATATTGCAAAATAATAACTATAAATATGATCAAGATGTACAGCAAGGGTCCATTGTACCTTGTGTATTGATAACAGAGCTACTATTTAAGTATGGGACCTGTTATCCAGAATGCTTGAGACCTGGGGTTTTCCGAATAATGGATCATTCCATAATTTGGATCACCATTGCCTTAAATCTACTAATTAAAAATCATTTTAACATTAAATCAACCTAATAGGATTGTTTTGACAAACAAATAACAAGGATTAATTATATCTTAGGATCAAGTATAACGTACAGGTATGGGACCTGTTATCCAGAATGCTCTGGACCTGGGGTTTTCCAGATAACTGATCTTTCTGTAATTTGGATCTTCCTTAAATCTACTAGAAATTATGTAAACCTTAAATAAACCAATAAGGATTAATTATATCTTAGTTTGGATCAAGTACCAGGTAGTGATTTATTATTACAGAGAAAGGGGAAATCAAGTTTAAACATTTGGATTATATCATTATAAAGGAGTCTATGAAAGACGGCCATTCTGTAATTCAAAACTTTTTGGATAACTGGTATCCAGATAACGGATCCCATGCCTGTACTGTTTTTACAGAGAAAAGGAAATATAAAGGTCGCATTATTTGCTGAAATAGAGTCTATGGGAGATGGATTTCTGAAATTTAGAGGCTTCTGAATAATGGGTTTCTGGATAACAGATCCTATTCCTGTACTATTAAAACTAAATTTTCAGACTCTTTAAATAACTATTTTTTCCATGAATTGAAACAGGCAGGTGGTAAAAGTAATTTCCTTTTACAGTGCCCACCCAAATTCCATGGTGATCTGTTGGTCTAAAAATAGCCTAATAAATTCACATTGCGACAACCCTTACTGGGATTAATAATTAGAGCAAACTCAGCCCTGTGTGTTGAGCTGATTTATATGCAGGCTTAGAGTTCACTCACAGTGGCATCTCTTTAAATTCTTGATTTTTTTTATTTTATTTTATTCCACCTATCTATAGATGATAGACAGACAGACAGACAGACAGATGATAGATAGATAGTTAGAGAGATAGATAGATAGATAGATAGATAGATAGATAAATAGATAGATAGATAGATAGATAGATAGATAGATAGATAGATAGATAGATAGATAGATAGATAGATAGATAGATACAGGAATCTCAATAACAGATTAACTCCTGGACTTCATAATATGGTGAAAAGGTGAATTTTATTGTCAACATTTTGGTCCCCTTCTGAAACCTTTGTCAACATTGACAATAAATTTCATCATTTCTTTCAATATATTATGAAGACTAGGAGTTCATCTGTTTTTTGGGATTCTTGTCTACATTACATAAGGCAAAACCCTGTCATAAACCAATGATTTACTGGTCCCGGAGTGCACGACGTTTGTGGATTATAAATATATCCATTATCTGGAAACCCATTATCAGAAAGCTCAGAATTATGGAAAAGCCATCTCCCATAGACTCCATTTTATGCAAATAACCCATTTTTTTCTCCGTAATAATAAAACAGTATCTTGTACTTGATCCCACCTAAGATATAATTAATCCTTATTGGAAGCAAAACCAGCCTATGTGGTTTATTTAATGTTTACATGATTTTCTAGAAGACTTAAGGTATGAAGATCCAAATAATCGAAAAAATCCAGGTCCCGAGCATTTCATAACAAGTCTCATACCTGTATATACAATCCACAAACGTACAGAATACAGTAGTGTGAAAGCTGCACTCCCATAGAGCAGGGTGCCTAGAACCAAAAAGATTAGATACATACAATGAAGGTGGTCTGCACTTCAAATATCCGTATATATATATGTATATATATATATATATATATATATATATATATATATATGCTTATTGAATAAAGCACTTTGAGAAATACAGATATAATTATGAATAAAGAAAAAGGTGTTTATTTGACAAAAACTACTGAGAGTTGTTTTTGTCAAGTAAACGCCTTTCTCTTTATTCATAAGTCCTGTGAGTGTGAGCCTCTGTTGAGCCTCTGTTGTGCCTATATATATATATATATATATATCTAGACAAAATGCAGGGATTGACAGCACTCCGAGGAAATACATCAAGTCAATAGTTCAAATAAAAGGGGAGATTTATTGGTGATCCAACGTTTTGGCTCCGTACAGGAGCCTTCCGCACAGGACGAAGGTCATTCTCACTCTATCGCCAGGCGAATTTTCGATCTGGTGAATGGACGTTACTCCGTAATTTCACTAAGATGCAGATTTTACTGAACACTAAATTTTTCGCCAGACTTGCCTTCTCCAGCTTAGACCAGCGAAGTGCATCAGAGTGCATAGATCTTCCTCAATCTTCTGTTGCTTACATCATATTTTTAATGGAAAAAGTTTCTAAGTCCCAAAAAACGCTGCAAAAATCCTTGAAATTTTTTTTGGGTAACCAGGTTCCCCCATACATTTTCTAGCATATGGAACATAAACTATACAGTGGGCTCATGTGTAGGGCATTATAACAACTCTATTGTCTTTATTAAGGTTCCCTGGACTTGTGTAATGTAATATATTTGCTGCAACATATCAACTTTATAATTTCCCGTTGTATGCAAATTAGCCTGAGCGAAGACCTCTAACGAAGTTGCGCTAGGCATGATTGAACGCTAGTGCATCTTTGCTTTGATTGCTGAAGTAACGCTAGCGAAAATTCACCAGCGCTCGGCACCCTGGACGCAACTTTGCATTTTAGAAACTTAGCGTTGTCTGAACGAATTTTCGCCCCGCGAAGTTTTGCAATGGCTGCGAAGCCGTCGATAGCGAATTTTCACTGCTTAGTAAATTTACCCCTAAATTGGATTAATAAGGAGTAACAAACACAGCCTGTTCATCTTGTAACTTTTTAAAGACTGTTCATCATTAGATCATGGATATAAACATAACAGCACCAACAGCACACAGGTGCTGAGATTTCCCTGCAACGGATGACATACAGATATGTAGTAGACTGCTTGTGTATCCGACCCCATGGCCCAGAAAGAGTTTTGGTTGCCGGCTGTGACTCTATTGGCTTGAAACATTTCTGTTTGGTGTGACCATTCACTGTCAAATCCCCTACATAGCCTAACCTTCTGATGTACAGGGACGATAATATCATGGAATCGCAAACTTCAAAACCCATCAACCAAAACACAGTACATTATTCTAACATTCTGATTAGGGATGGACCTCTTATTTTCCTAGCAACTATTTATGTAGGTCATTATTCCCTGGCCCCCAACCAAGAACTGACAGTTTTACTCAGTAATGAGGGTCATGGAAAATCTGAGCATGAAGCAAGTGAAAAAAAAAACAAGTTGGAAAACATCACATGGAGTATATAGGAGTGCAGTGGATATATATATATATATATATAGTGAATAAAGTACCCCCTCTTGTAAAATATAAGGATATTATAAGTTACCGAGGAGTTTCATGACCATATAAAAACACGAGGCCGAAGGCCGAGTGTTTTTATACAGGTCATTGAACTCCGAGGTAACTTCTAATATCCTCATATTTTACAACTGGGGGTACTTTATTTATTATAATACACAAGTTTCAGTGAGTCATGTGACAGAAATGACATCAGAACTCACCGTTTATAACTGATGACATCAGAACTCACCGTTTATAAGGATATAATTTACAAGATATTCATGGCTTTTGTGTATTATATATATATATATACAGTATATATGCATAGATAACTGAGGATACATTGCTCCCGAATGGTGCTTGGCCCTTGCACTTGGCTAGTATCCTCTCTTTTTCCAGGAATCAACAAATATTTTCCCCTGTATTACTCCCCTGCTAAACCACAACTCCCAGAGCCCTAACAGATGTGTTAATGCAGTTCTAGAAAGGCATGTGGGATGTTACTGTAATCCCATTGGGGTGGTGCTTTTTTTTTTGGCCCACCGCATCTGACGTCACCAAGCTTGGCGTGAAATTCAAAAATTTAAAGATGCCACAACCTAATTCTCATTGGCCAACGTAGGTCTACTGTTAGATAGTTCCTGGGTGTGCTTATTGTCTGGTTATCTGTTCTTAATCCGTGCCTGTCCCTGACCTCTGCTAATTCATTGCCTGTATCAACCTTTGCTTGTAACTGACCATTCTTCCAGATCCTGACTTTGTACTGTATTGCTCATTGGCATTGACCCTGGCTTGTCCCACGACTCGCTTTCTCTTTCCCTATCCTGTCCCACAACTACGCTTACTCTTTCCTGTCCTACCTGTCACAAGTTACGGTTCCCTTGTCTGCCCAGAACTCTCGCCTTGGTCCTCTCACTTTTAGGTCTGGCCACACGAGCAGATTCGGAGAGATTAGTCGCCCCAGCAACAAATCTACTCTTCTTCTGGGCGACAATCTCCCCGAACTGCCTTCCCCCTGCCCTCCACAAGATAAAATGAAAATCACCTGTGGCAATGCACACGCGGCGCTTCGTTTTCCTAAGTCGCCCGAAGTTTCCTCGTGAGGCAACATTGGATGCCTTTGGAAAACAAAGTGCTGCGTGATCTCCCCAAATCTGCTTGTGTGGTCAGACCCTAAGACCTGGCGGCAGCCAAGTAGTGGAGGGCTCCTTCCAAAGCGAAAGGCAACTGTTATAGGCAAACACTTGAACCCCTATTTATCGATGTCCCTGCGCCCCTTGGTTTCCGCTATCCTAGTACCCCCACTACCCCCCTATTTTGACGCCCTAGGCCCAGGCCTATGTGGCCTCGCCACGAATCGGGGCCTGTATATGGCCACTATTTTATAAATTATATAAAGACTGTGGCGATCTCTAACTTCACTGTTTGATAAAGATACCTCCATGTCTCCACCATGAGGCTATGGACACGCAGGCTTTTTTTAGCGGCTGTTTTAAGGGTAAGGGCACATGGGCAGATTCGGGGAGATTAGACACCCCGGTGACAAATAGCCTCTTCTTCGTGGCGACAATCTCCCCGAACTGCCTTCCCTAACCTTCCCGCCAGCTATAATGAAAAATCGCTAGCAAATATGCAGACTGCTAACAGTCTATGTGTCCATAGCCTAAGGGCAGAGACGGACGTGGAGATGTGGAGGTGATGTGGAGGCGATTCAGTCTCTCTGCGACAAATTGCCTCTTCTTCGGACAACTAATCTCCCTGAACTGCCTTCCCGTCGGCTTGAATCTAAATCGCTGGCAGGATGGCACTCGGAGTGCTTCATTTTCCAAAGTCCCCGAACTTGCCTCACGAGTAAATTCCGTGCTACTTTGGAAAACGAAGCGCTCTGAGTGCCACACCTTCGACGATTTCGATTGTAGCTGCCGCTGAGGCATTGCGGGGAATTTAGTCCCCCGAAGAAGAGACGATTTGTCGATGGGCGACTAATCTCCCCGAATCTTCACTTGTATCTCTGCCGGGTTCCTTCTTTGCTGTATATATATATATATATATATATATATATATATATATATATATATGTATATGTATATATACTGTATGTGTATATGCTGTCAATTACCCCTGCAGACATCTGAAGTATATAAGCCCCTCACATAATGCAAAGAACCTTGCGATTCTCTTTTTCACAGGGATGCGGGTTTTCTGTGTGGCCTCTTTGGAGATGTTCAGCCTGTTGATATACCATCCTATGCTTCCAAGCATTTCAGCTGTGCAGGGCCAACACACAGTTAGGTTTCCATGCTGGAGGGAAATCCCATCTGCTGCCTTGAAAAATAACAGATAATAAAAGCTGCTGTGAACAGCAGTGAAGCTGGCAGGAAACATTCCCAGCAACACCTGCTTCCTGAGGGCGAAGTTTATTTGATCCCCAGGCGCTGTGTGCGCCATGCCCTGTACTTTGTTTGCCCTAAAAGGGAATCAGGCCAAATAAGATGGATGAATTTTCTGAACTGTATCCCCCCTGCTGAATTCTTTAACCCTTACACTTCTTTTGAAAGGTTCTAATATACCTTGTTCCAAATAGTTAGTTATATCTGTCACTGACAAGGGGAAGCTAACATGCTGACGATGCGGTCATTTCAGGTAGAATGCTTAAAGGGGTTGTTCACCTTCACATTCACTTTCAGTATGATGTAGAGAGTGATATTCTGATTTGCAATTGGTTTTCATTTTTTATCACTTGTGTTTTTTTAGGCGTTACTTTTTATTCAGCAGCTCTCCAGTTTGCAATTTCAGCAATATGGTTGCTAGGGTCCAAATTACCCTATAAGAGACAGGAATATGAATAGGAGAGGAATACAAAGATGATGAGTAATATGAAGTAGCAAAAACAATACATGTGCAGCTTAACAGAGCATTTGTTTTTTAGATGGGGTCAGTGATAAAAAAAAATAATAATGAAAAGTTGCTATAACATACCTAAAAGTTAATTTAAAGGTGAACCATCCCTTTAATATCTCTTCAAAATAGTTCTTAAAGGAGAACTAAAAACTAAAAATGAATGTGGCTAAACATGCCATATTTTATATACTGAACATATTCCACCAGCCTAAAGTTTCAGCTTGTCAATAGCAGCAATGATCCAGGACTTCAAACTTGTCACAGGGGGTCACCATCTTGGAAAGTGTCTGTGACACTCACATGCTCAGTGGGCTCTGAGCAGCTGTTGAGAAGCTAAGCTTAGGGCTCGTCACTAATTATCCAGCAGAAAATGAGCTTCCCCTGTAATATAAGCTGATGCTACAGGGCTGATTATTAAATTCTGATGCTAATTGCACTGGTTTCTGTGCTGCCATGTAGTAATTATCTGTATTAATTACTAATCAGCCTCATATTGTGACATTTCTATTCTATGTGTACTGTATATTGTGAGTGGGTCCCTAAGCTCAGTAAGTGACAGCAGCACAGAGCATGTGCAGTGAATCAGCAGAAAAGAAGATGGGGAGCTACTGGGGCATCTTTGGAGACACAGATCTTTACTGCCAAAGGGCTGTGGTTGCCTTGCGCTGGTACAGAAGCACAAAACATAATGTTCAACATTTCTAGCTACTTATTTAGTTAGGCTTTAGTTCTCTTTAATGCGAGAATGTGAGAAGGATCTGGGCTCCTCTTGCTTCCCTATGGCCCAAAGTCCTTTCTTTGAAGAATATAAGTGTGGACAAGCCCACTGTGATATGCAGGATGATTTGCTGACACTGTCCTCTCCCACTTCACATACAGTACCTAGATAGTCAGGAATGCGTCTCAAATAAGTTAACCTGCTTAACTAAATTTATGCTTGTATGAATACCTATTAAACCTTATTATTACCCAAAAAGAGGGTCTTGAACACAAAAATAAAATAGTCACATAGAACACCTAAGGAAACCTCAACTCAAAGTCAAAGGTGTGAAGCCTGTTTCAGAATTTATCTTTTTGTGCATAGTATTAATAAATTACACAATTTTATAGTGAGTTCAACTTTAGCCAAATAGCAGATTGTTATTGCTGCACCAAACAGCTTCTGGAGCTTCGGATAGGTATACATGGCTGTGAAATGTAATGATCCATATAGCTCAGAATAGAGCTATATGACTACATTGACTACATTTTATCCATATAATCGACATTTTTGAAAAGTATTTCCTTTTTCTCTGTAATAATAAAACAGTACCTGGTATTTGACCCAAACTATGATATAATTAATTTTTATTGGATGCAAAACCAGCCTATTTAATGTTTACGTGATTTTTTTGTAGATTTAAAGGAGAAGTAAAGGAAATTTACACTTCAGGGTGCCAAAAGTTAGGCACCCCCAAGTGGTTGTATTTACTTACCTGAAATACCGGGCTCCTATCAGCAGAAAACTGCACTGGCCCAGATTCTGCAAGCGAGCACCACGGATCGATCCTCTTCTCCACTTCTTCGCTCTATGGAGGAAGACGTGGTGCTCACTGGAATAACCCCAGGCCGGTGCAGTGCTGATAGGAGCATCAGCCGGGAGTGTCAGGTAAGTAAATACAATCACTTCTTTTGGCACCCCCAAGTATAACCCCAAGTATAAAAAAAAAACTTTCCTTCTCCTTTGAAGTATATGGTATGAAGCTTCAAATCATAGAAAGATCCATTATCCATAAAACCCTAGGTCCCTAACATTTTGAATAAGAGATCCCATACCTGTACTTCTTGTTGGTGACGGCACCATATAATACTTTGATACTTCATTTCAGCTGTTCTCTATTAAATTAAATTGTTTCTACTCAAATGTCCCGCTCTATGTCTGCGCTTCAATGGCTCATCACAGTAACCATTGGCCCCTAATGTTTTCTGAAATCTTTTATGTACTTTGTGGGTATCATAAAATCAGCTTTCATGCAACACTGTAAAAAGTTTCCAACATGTGCTCTGCGAGGGAGGCATTGCCTGAGCACTTACTAAATGAAGCATCATACTTATCTGAAAACAATGACACATAATTGTACTAAATCTTTATCTAATGTGGAAATTCTAATTATTTTACATTATGTGCATATAAAAATTCCTGAGAACTCTATAAAATCTGTGCAGGCAGCAGACAAAAGCTTACTGATGGGCCCTCTAGCATAGCGATCACATCTGAACATGCGACCCATGGGCTACCCATTGGGCATCACTGCATTAGTGTGTGTAGCAAACGCTGGTAAAGTGGCCTTTAGAGTTATTTATTTCTAAAAAGCCTGTGTCAGTACAAAGAGACTGTGTTAAAAGCCTGTAACTAAATAAAATGTTTTTTTTTGTCCTGAAGCACTAAATGCACAGTAAATGCAGCAAAGTGTTCATTACTGGCCACTTTAATCCTTGCTTTTATTTGAAATAAAATGTACATTTTGTAACAGCCTTAACCTTAATAAATGTACTCATAATTAACAGTATTAAAAGGATAATAGCATTAACTCCTACGTATGCCGGAACATTTTTAAAACGACAGGATCCATCTAAAGATTTTTATGCAGTTGTGATAATTAGATGTGAGAGTTTGAATAAAATAAAACAAAAGAAAACGTATGCATTTGGGCACAATCGTATCACAGACATTGGTCTAACTGCAGTCAGAATGATCGATGATCAGTCAGCATAGGTGCTAAATTGCACCAGTGTACATACAAGTATGGCATCCGGAAACCCATTATACAGAAAGCTCCTGTCTCCCATAGACTCCGTTTTATCCAAATAATTCAAATTTTTGAAAATGATTTCCTTTTTCTCTGTAATAATAAAATAATACCTGGAACTTGATCCCAACTAAGATATAATTAATCAAAAGCAAAACCAGCCCATTGGGTTTAATGTTTACTTGATTTCTAGCAGACTTAAGGTATGAAGATCCAAATTACTGAAAGATCCGTTATCCAGAAAATCCCAGGTCCCGAGCATTCTGGATAACAGGTCCCAAACCTGTACCAACAGCAACCAATCAGCAATCGCCAATGAATTTCAGTGGAGTTAAAAAAGCAACCAGACTATGTTAGAAAAGCAACTCATCTTCTAGATCTATAAAATATAAAGAACTGTAATAAAAAGGTATAGGACTATCATGAATATTAACATATTTCTATCCTTCATATCTAAAAAGATGAGACAGTTAATATATATATATATATATATATATATATATATATATATATATATATATATATACACACTGTATATAATCCAGCCTGTAAACATGTTCCCGGGGGTATTCACATTGGTATGCCCTGATGTTACATTGACACTTGGGGGTACAAGTTTGAATTTTTCTGGTATGGCTTTTTGTCTAAAAAAAAATCAGAAAAAATCACAGGGAAAAAAAGCACAACTTTATCGAGATTTACTATGCTACAATACTGCAACAAATCCGAATCCAAAAATACCTAAAACCTGTGAAAGTCATGTAGAAGTCAATGGCAGATTTCCATTTTACAATTGGAATATGTTTCTTGCCTTTATGATCTTTGAGGGTTTTTGGGCATTTTGATGCTGGTTATTGTGTTACAGTCTGAAAAGGTTGTGGCGTTTGAGCAACTAATGTGAAAAAGACGCACAATTCAAATTGTCATGGCTTTTAATAAAAATGAGGAAAAGACGAGTTTTTTTGAATTATTTGCCTTCTTCTTCTGGCTCTTTTCAGCTTTCAAATGGGGGTCACTGACATTAAAAACAAATACTCTGTAAGGTACAAATGTATTGTTATTGCTACTTTTTATTACTCATCTTTCTATTCAGACCATTCCTGTTTACAGTACATTCCAGTCACTCATTCAAATCAATGCATGATTGCTAGGGTAAGCAATCTGAAACTGAAAACTACAAACTGGAGAGCTGTTGAATAAAAAGCAAAATAACTTTTTTAATAATAAATATTGAAAACCAATTACAAATTGTCTCAGAATATCACTCTCTACATTACGCTAAGGGGCAGATTCACTAACGGGCGAATTTTCGCCAGCGTCAGCTTCGCACCCATCGCACCACTCAGCCAGGCGCAAATACGCTTCGTATACGCTAATCCACAAAAATGCGAAGTTTCATCCCGGGCATTGAACACTGGCGATTTTTCGGTAGCATTACTTAGGCAGTGCGAGCATTTCATAGCGATGATGCGCTAGCATTCATTTGTGCCTAGAGAAACTTCACTAGTGACCTTGCGGTTAGGTCAATTTGCATAGGGCAGGAAATTTAAAGTTGTATGGACGTATTTATTATACATGTTGCTGCAAATGGTTTGTTACCAGTTTATATTACACATGTCCAGGGAACTTTAATAAAGACAAGAGAGTTAATATAATGCTCTACACATGAGCCCACTGTAAAATGAATGTTACATGTAAGAAAACCACTTACCCAAAAAAGTAAGTTAGGAGTTTTACAGCCAATCCCGCTTAAAAAAAGGAAAAGTCGCCAGCTTCATTCAAGCACTTCGCCTGGTCTGAGGTGGCGAGGTCAACTCTGGTGAAAAAGAGGTAACGTTCAGTAAAATCCGCACTTTAGTGAATTTGCGGAGTAACGATTGTTCGTCAGAGCAAAATAGATAGAGTGCGAATGAACGCTAGCAACGGTCCCGTTCTCTAGTGAATTGGCAGCTGTGCCTGCTGGTGGCAACGCTGGCGAAAAGTCACTAGCGTTAGCCACTTCACTCTTTAGCAAATCTGCCCCTAAAGGCCAACAACCCCTTTACATGGGTGAAAATTCTTGACTCAGATCGCTAACTGTACTATAATTATTTCCTATTAATATTTACTATTGAGAAGTCCCCCACCCAGAATGCTTTCTACAAAGATGGAGTAAGAGAAATAAATGCAAGAAAACAGGCCAATGCAACGCCTGTCAGTGCACTTACAGCAAGGAGCAGATTGGCTTGCATCGGCTTTTTCTCTGCCTGCATATGTCATTAGCCTTAAGAATCACAAAAAAAAAAAAAAACACTTGCCACAATTAAAAGTTGGTAGTGTTAATGCCAAATTCAGAAAGATGAAAATGACTTGGTGGAAACTGTAACCCCCAACTGAAAAGGGCATGTTGGCATTCTGTAACTGAGGTCAGAAGTGTTTGATTTGGTATTGATTAGTGATGGTGAATTTGTCCCATTTCGTTTCACAGAAAAAATTTTGAATTTCCCGCAAAATTCGCTAAACTGCCAAATTTTTTCGAAAAGCATTGAAATCAATGGACGTTAAAATTATTCTCCATGTTTCAGTGGCGAAACATGGAAATTCGACGCATATTCGAGCCTGCTGATTTTAATCGCCTATTACTAGTATTGATGATTTTCCTGTAGAAACCAACATTTTACTCCCCCCATAGTACCCCTAGTTTTCTAATCCTTTGCAAAGAAGGTGTGTTGTATAGTTGCTCCATATTTATAGCCTGTATCTCACAGCTGGCTCTACAGGTTGATAGAAGGTTTCTGTCTAGTTGCATAAAGTGTCAGCAGCAATGGGTTAGAAAGACAAATATATTTTCTTCTTTTTTTGTTTTTGGGGTGGGGGGTTTTGAATGGAAGGAAGTTACATTGTCAATGCGTTAAATTACACAAAAGCTGTAAAATTGTAGTATAATTACTGAATACAACTGTCTAAATGGGATGTTTTAAGGAATAAAAGCTTATTTCCTGGGTCATTAGGATGAAAGAAAAACAGTTCATTCCCAATGCTGTGTGAGGAATAAAGGGAAAGCTGGGCTAAGAGAAATATTTTCACAGTTCTAGAATCCATGAAATTCAGCTTTTCTATGTTAATGCTTTGGGATTCATTGCTAAAGGCCATCACCAGTAAGCATGTTGTCCATACACTGAAACATCTAAATTCACCAATACTAGTGTTTTAGCATGAAAACAAATTATTCATACAGGATGTGAGTTCATTATTATTATTATTATAAGTAACATGTATTTTAACAGCGCCAACATATTGCACAGTGCTGATCTGTAGTATTATAGGGGTGGCAACTAGGGATTCTGCAAATCTTGGCCTGGCTGAACAGAGCCTATTGTGTCCGTTCAGGTACAGTACCATTTAAATTTTTTTCCATTTTCATTAAAGCAAATGCAGAGTGTTTCCCTGCTGGCTCAAATAGAGAAGTGGAAAAAAATCTTGTTTCCATTAACCTAATTCTCTAGCCTATTGAATATGCCCTTCTGCCTAAAAGATCACTTAATAATAGAAGTGAGGCAATGTGAATGATGTCTATACTAGGGATGCACCGAATCCAGGATTCGGTTCGGGATTCGGCCAGGATTCGGCCTTTTTCAGCAGTATTCGGATTCGGCCGAATCCTTCTCCCGGCCGAACAGAATCCAAATCCTAATTTGCATATGCAAATTAGGGGTGGGAAATTGCGTGACTTTTTGTCAGAAAACAAGGAAGTAAAAAATGTTTTCCCCTTCCCACCCCTAATTTGCATATGGTTCGGATTCGGTTCGGTATTTGGCAAAATCTTTCGTGAAGGATTCAGGGGTTCGGCTGAATCCAAAATAGTGGATTCGGTGCATCCCTAGTCTATATATCCAATATATTGTAAGACATGGGTTACAACTGGTTAAAATTAGACCAGTTTTTCATTGTAACTCAGCAATGTTGTTTGATAGATGAAGATTCAAGGTTATCAATCCCAACTTTCTGAGATTCTGTTAAAGGGGTAGTTAAACGTTTAGAATGATGTTGAGCAGACAATTTGCAACTGGTCTTCACTTTTTATCTTCTGTGTTTTTTCTTTAATTGTTTAGCAGCTACCCAGTTATATATTTTAGCAGGTATCTTTTGCCTTACCCTAGCAACCAGGCAGTGGTTTGAATAAGCGACTGGAATATGAACAGAAGAGGGGCTGAATAAGAAGATACGTAATAAAGTGGCCATAGCAATAAAATTGTAGCCTCACAGGGCAATAATTTTTGGCTGCTGGGGTCAATGAGACCCCTTTGAAAGCTGTTAAGAGTCAGATGAAACAGGGAAATAATTAAAGAACCATAAATAAAATGAAGACAAGAGGTTCTAGTTAAATCAAGCCATTATAACTGCTCATGTCTGAATCAGTGGCGTAATTAGATTTTACTTGGCCTCTCAGCAAATTAATTTTAGGGCCCGAACATAACCAGATACCATAACCAATATATGTTGAAAGTGTTCATTATTTAGGGCCTCATGATCCCCTATACCTCCTGGCCCCCCTGCAGCTGCAGAGTCTGCTTCCTCTGTAGTTACACCCCTGGTCTGAATGTTTTTATTAGGCAAGAAGGTACAGATTTTCTGGATCTCTTCATGTTCATTGCAGACAGATTAGTTCTTAACCATGAGCTCTTTACACAGGGAATATGAGGACCCTATACAGATTTTGAACATTTTATTTGTTTTGTTTTTTTCACAATTTGGCTTTGTAGATCAGTGGTGCAGAATCCAACTAATACGGCATTCCTGGCCCAACACTTAAATATGGAATACACACTGATATTATCAGAACTGTTTTATCCCACTAATTGCATTGTAAAAGCTGCGATCAAATCATTCCTTCAGCCAAACTCTTTCTGTGGAATTGCTAAGTGACCTGAGCACTCTACAACTATAATTATCCACACAAACTCAGTCTAAAATCATATCGACTTTTGATATCAAGCTAATAGCTTCCGCTTATGAACTTTAAGTAACCATAGAGCATTTTAAATTGAGATTGAAGGTGTATGAATTCCTCTTGAATCAAGAATTTTTTTAATAATGCTTAATTAATGAACTACAGCTATTTATGTATTGATATTTTTAAAAATGTGTGAAAGCTAATTAGGCCAATTTTTAATAGATTGAATATCAGCATGGAATCTCAATACCAATAAATATATTTCTTAATTGAATACGCGCAAAGTACATAGAGCTTCACTGGAGCAAAACTCAAGAGAGATGTTTTTTCTGCCCATGGTAATAAATGTGTTTTATAGTTGCACCAATAAAGTAATATATTAATGATTGCAAAATATTTCGCATCTGTATTCCTGCTGCATGCTGTACGTTCAGCTATACTTGGCTTTGTGTTTTTCTGTGGAAACAAAGCCTCTTCCAAAACACTATTTCACTTATTTCAATGCAGACGCCATAGCCATCGAATGTAGTAGGCAAACATTCCAGGCCTTGGGTGATAGTAGCATTGCAGCTTTACAGGTCAGGTGCCAGCCCCTTCCAAGGTCATCTAAGTGACTTTAAGAAGCAACAAATATTCTAAGCAAAGTGCAGGAAAGGGGCTTCGGGTTTCCAGGGTCTGGGAACATTTTGTAGCTACTTCCTGGACTGCGGAGACACACTTCCTGTCTCATTTCCTCCACCTTTCTCTTGAAGGGCTGAGAACAGACTTAAGTTAATGATCAGTTTACCGACATTCCCATTCTAAGGGTGATATATTGTCCACCTGGAGTGGCCACCTTAACCCCTTTGTCTCTCTCCATTAGCAGTGGGGGGAGTCATACTGTAGCAGTAACTCTTTGTGTGCTGACTTGGGCTCTGGTCATGAAGGAGTTGTGTCTATTAGTGCATGAGAATAGGGCTATGAGCCTTGTCTAATTACAAAGCCGTACACGTGATAAATTGCTTAGTCTGAACTTCCTGCAGCTGAAAGCTGTGAAATATTTGTGTTTTTCTTTCTTTCTGTTATTGCTCTTGTGCTATGTATGAGCAAGCCTTGCTTTCTCTTTATAAAAAGACAGATATATATATGAAGAGATGACTTACACTATAAGCAGAGTATTCCCTCTTAAAACATACACTGCCTGCATTTACATATATAATTATTTGAATCAGAAACTCCATCAGAAATCACAGGGCCCCATATGACAACATTTTCTATTGTATGCAGTGGCGAACTGCTTTCTATAGGGCCCCCCCAACTGCTGCTGGACCCGGTCGGGTGCCGTGCTGCCCACCATGCATGCCCAGTACCTGCTTTCTGGCTGGCTGGGAGAAGATTAGGCAAGGCATGTGTCTGTGTGCGCTCAAGCTCTACATGCTGGGTCTCGGTGTGTGGCACACGTGGAAGTTTTTGAACAGAATAAAAACAAATTGAAAAA
Source organism: Xenopus laevis (assembly GCF_017654675.1). Lineage (NCBI taxonomy): Eukaryota > Metazoa > Chordata > Amphibia > Anura > Pipidae > Xenopus > Xenopus laevis. Next base: position 114,685,912 of record NC_054378.1, on the reverse strand, counting down.
GCCCCAAGGGCCCCTCAGCACTGTGGGCCCCTAGGCTATAGCCTAACTTAAGGTGGCCATAGACTCAAAGATCCGCTCGTTTGGTGCCTAAGCATTAATCCTCCCCTGATTGTATGTCGCCCACCCCCATTTCAGGCATGCCCCAGACCCCGCTCACCCTCACACCACAGTAAAGAAGCCAACCGGACATGGGTGCTAAAACATGACTACTAAAAACCCACTGGTGGCCAGGGTCCCCGCCACAAGGTAAAAAAAAACCATTGATCTTGAACATCTTCCATACTGTAGGCTATATTGAACAATGCCTTTTGTAATGGTAGAAGTTTTCTCTTTTACCCAGAGTGAAATCGCAGCCCCTAAACACGTGCAGGCCCGGATTCCGGGTTGAGGCGCCTATAGGCCGCTGGGTCCTGTCGCCCTGTGGCCGCACTCGGGCCCCCTCAGTGATTGTCAGCCATTTTAACCTCAAATCTCACCCTAATTCATCCTAAAACTGGACTTTTAGGTGTATTTACGACAGCAAAAAATGTCGTCCTAACTGTCCTTCAGGCTGAGCCCCCCAGCCACTGCTCCATGCAAGGACAGCCTACAGTTTGGGAACCTCACCCTAAATCTTACTCTATCATGCTTTCAATTTGTGCTCTCCTAAAGGTGCTGTAACCTCAGAATAAGGATGCTGATTAAAAATAATCTCACTATAACTCCAGTAATATCTAGTACAACAAATGTGTTTAGCACCTTTCCCCCATAACTGGCCTTCAGGATGGACATCTAGGAATATCTAGAACAGCCAAATTCTTATTTTAACTGGCCTTCTGGCTGCCCCCACCCCCATACACTGCTTGATCCCCCTAAAAGGGTCAACTCCACAGTGTCACAACCTATGGTTCCACAGCCAATATACATGGTTAGCATATGGGATAAAACCATTTCCCACTGCCCAGTCTACCATTTTCTTGGCCTGTATCTCTGTCAGTAGGAAAAAGAGCAACATGGGCAAAGCAGTCTGCTATTAAGGTGGCCACAGACGTACAGATAATATCGTACAAAACTAATTTTAGTACAATATTCAGTGCGTGTATGGTGCGAAAAGAGCTAACCGATATCAGCAGAAGACTTGGATATCTTTTGGCTCATTGATCGGGCTGGACAGAAAATTTTGATCGGGTACCTTTAAAGGCACACAAACATCAGCCATTGTTAGTGCTGAATCGTCAGATACAAGTAAAATTCTATTGTTTCTACCAGTATATCTGACGATTCAGCTCTACACATGTGTATTGAAACAAACCGATCTTTCTTGGAAAGATCTTTTCCAAGAAAGATCGTAATTGTTACGCCTATGGCCACCTTTAGTCAGGGACCTAATGAAGAAAAGGACATATTATAGGAGAGTGATTGCATGTATTTGTGCTCCACTGTGATTTGGCTGCTTTACATTACATCAGATGCAGGAACACTCAGTAAGGATTGAAAATTCTAGCCAAAACGATATAGTCTGCCTTTAGCGCTCCATTAAAGTTAAGGTGGCCATACACGGGCAGATAATGCTGCCGATATCGGTCGTTTGGACAGGTCTTCCCAATCGATATCTGGCCACGATATCGATCGGGAAGGTTTGATTTTTAGCCCCTTGGCGCATCGTAATTCGACCGTTCAGCCATACGGCCGAAAGTTCGAATTACCCCCGATATAGCCATGCCGTTAGTGGCATATCGGGGAAAGATCCGCTTGTTTGGCGATGTCGCCAAACGAGCGGATCTTTGAGTCTATGGCCACCTTTACAGGGACATTAGTTTCCATTCTTCTAAAGAATTTAGGACTGCCCTGCTTAAGCTACCAAAATAAAAATTCTGTTTGCTGCCAAGCGGCACACGGCTAGTGCTCTTGGTGTTCCTCGCAATGTTGACAATGTTATGGAATAAACCGTAGTTGGAATCCAGAAAACACGCTTGTTGCTGTAATGTGCTGCTACGTGCTGCCAAGATTTCCCTGGCACACATATCCCTAATAACAAATCTCTGGAAAATATCTGTGAGCAATTGGCTTGGTGTGCCTCAGTGACTTGATAAACCGCAAATGGTGTACGGCTGAAAGATTGTTCTCTTATGGTGGGATATGGGATATGAGGCTGCCATGCTGGCAAACAATTTGCAAACCTCACAGGCTGCACCTACACCAACCAAGTTACTTGACATTGTCCATACAAGGCAGATGTGCAACAGACCCTGGAAAATGAGAAACTACTGGCCTTGTTTGTACACTTCCTTAAAGCACAAGCAGCTTGCTTTGTATTGTTCCTTTAAAAGTATGATTTTTTTGTTTCCAAATATCCAATATAACTTTATACATTGCTTGTGTAGCCGTGCTCAAGGGGATGCAGTCACCATTTCTGTCTTTGTATAAATCCTTTGTCATTTGTACCACGCTAAGGTTAATCTTCTGTCACATTAGAGATCCAGATTTACCATTTTTATGTATTTTAAAAGTTCAGGGCTTTGTTTGTTCTGTCTCTGCTAAGCTCTTATCGGAACGTCTTCAGGCAGCTATGTATTAAATGGGCCTATTAGGCAAAGACTAAATGATCCTGCCTTTGTCTTGAGAGGCACTCTCTGTAATCCTGAGCGTATATCTAAAATCTACATTAGTACATAATTCCCCCACACACACATATGCCTTATTAAATAGCAGGGCCAAATGTGTTTATTAGTTGTGTTGCACAATACATATTCTATTTTTTATAAATAAGAATATTATATTGCAAACTAAATGGCAAATTTCCTTAGTATCATTTACATCCTTTCTGCTGAAAAAAAATCTGCTCCTGGTCTCCTGATGAAATGCTACAGTGAACAGGCAGCTTCTTAAAAATCATGAAAAAAAATTAAGTTTGGTCTTTGGTATAATTAAATATGCCCTCCCAAGAACATCTGTGATTTACTACATTGAGTAGGAGAAACAACAGCCTGCCAGAAAGCAGTTCCATCCTAAAGTGCTGGCTCTTTCTGAAAGCACATGACCAGGCAAAATGACCTGAGATTCACCTACACACCAATATTACAACTAAAAAAAATGAAAATTTTATATTGTAGAGTAAAATATTTGCAGTGTTAACAGTGTAATTTAGAAATATAAAACTACATCATAAAAATAATGACAGGATCTCTTTAAGCTCCAGAAGCCAAGAGCTAGAAGTTATGGGAATTTGAGCCCTGGTACTTTCCAGCAGAATTATACATAGGTGGCCATGCACGACAGATTCAGCCCCTTCAGACTGACTCAATATCTCCTTTGCCCATGTATGGGGCCCTCCTACAGGTTTGACTTCCGTAACGGATTGAGGACCACACATAAAATGTTGATGTGGTCCTCAATCTGACGAATGGCATAGCCACAATCATGATCCAAACTGGATCAGTCCGATAATAATAGCCACTTCAAGGTGAGCATGTGAAAGATCCACTTATTTGGTGACCTTGCCAAAGAGGAGGATTTTATAATGTATGGGCAGCTTTAGTGCAGAGAAATACCTATGCTTACATAGACTGATGGCATTTCTCATTACAGGTTATCTGAAAACGGGCTGACTTGTACCTGCAATGGAAAGTGATAATTATGGCTGACCATGCTTCCAAAAGACATCATAAGGCTGCACCCCCACACCATTATCCTTTCTGGCTTCTTGTAATGAGATTATAAACACAATAGGAGCATTGAATAATCTTATGGAGAGCCTGTCACTACAACAATGGTTACTCAGACATGGCAAAAATGAAGGATGAGCTAATAATACATTCATGGTATTTTTTTTTGGGGGGGGAGCACAAACTCTAAAGGGAAAGTTTAAAACAAAGTAAGGCATGGTAGTAACAATCTTTAAAAGCTAGTTGCCATGGGGGAAGGTGGCACTTATCAATTAGCCAATGTAAGCACAGAGCTTTCCCAGAATTCAGACATCAGCATCCAATAATGGGTTGCCAGTAGCCAATGAAATGGATTTCTACACTCTTTTTTTAAAATTTGAGTACTCGCTTTTTAATGTGATCTGCCACAAATTATAGTAAATAGAAAACATACGTTTACAGAAAAAAATTGCCAGCCATTTAAGTTTAATCACACAGCCTAACTTAACCCCCAAATGTTTTCCCAACCCACATGATGGGCACCACACGACTAAACAATTTCTCCATCTGATACCATTTATTTCCTCATCGCACCGTTGTGCTCAGATTCTCCAGCTCTTGGCTTTAAGAATTCCCATGCACCATCAGTTTATTTTCCCTCGTGTTCCTCTCTTAAACTCAAATCTTAAAGCAAGGTTAATATTTTTAATAAGGTTTCAAATATCTTCATTCATTTTGTGCCTGGGGTGTCTGGAATCTATAACTACCCCATCATATTCTCTTTCCAACATTCAAAATCTAGGATGTCTTATCTACAGATACTTCATCAGTTTTATTTCCTCAGTATAAGACATGAGCAACTAAAGACAACATTGGCCATGTGCAACAATTTTTGCAAACAACTTCACTTGCAGTAAAGAACCATCTCCTTGACCTGACAGCTTTAATTGTTGTAAATCCACAAGATTAATCTGCTAATATGTCTCAGACCTCCACGATTTTAATAATAGATTCTGAATGCTGTTTTAGTTGGCTGGCTGAACTGGTATAAACATATTTAGCTATTTCTTGGTTCTAAGATTGCTGTCATAAAGGCCCCTTAATATTCAGCCAGTCCAAAATTTAAATCCAAAGGGAATCTCTGTCCATAAACAGTTGTATGCGTAATAATAAAAATAAATTGTGATTTGAAGCAACTTTCCGATGTGCACAAAATATTTTCAGAGTGTTGCTATTGAATGCAGTATTTGTTTGATGATTTACAATATCTGCATTATTGGCTCTGATATAGCTGAACGAGATGATTAAGAGATCTAGAGGAGGACTGATTGTCAAAACCTGTATCAAATACACCTTTCAAAAGCCTTTACATTTACAAATGGCTTTAAACCAAATGAAAATATATATTCAATGTATATTGAAAAGTTTCATAACACCTAGTTTCATTAGGCAAAAAGTTGTTTTTGGGTGGATCCCGGTTAAAGCCCTGATCATCATTGAATGCAAAAACAACTATGGGGCATCCCATGACTTTAGACTGATTCTGAAGTTTACCTGCCCTGTATGGGGGGCCCTCTGACGGGGCCACCCAACCGATATCTGGCAGATAAGGCAGGTTTGAATTTCCCATCGGATGAAGGACAACATAATTGATTGATTGATGCAGTCCTCATGATAATTTGGCCCTAGGTGCTAAGACTAAATTAACCCTACATCACCTACTTTAGTTGGGCATATTGGGGGGAAAGATTATTTGATTTGGCTTCCTCGCCAAAAGAGCAGATCTTATGATGAAGACACACAGAGCTACTATTAGCAGCTACTTGGCACAGCTACAAAGCAGATAATAGTGATAATTGGCTTTGCTAAGGCACTACGTGTATTGTAGCAGAGGCAGTATTGTCTGTGGCAGTGGCAGGGTATTTTTTGAGCCAGAACAAGTAGCTGCTACTAGTTCCGTGTGTCTTCACCTTTAGGGCTGAGACACATGTTCAGATTCGGGGAGATTAGTCGTCCAGCCACAAATCTTCTCTTCTTCGGGGCGACTAATCTCCCGAACTGCCTCCCGCCGGCAGTTCAGGAGATCGGCCGGGATGGCAATAGCTGCGAGTGCCATCCCACCGGTGATTTAGATTGTAGGCGACGGGAGGAAGTTCGGGGAGATTAGTCGCCCTGAAGAAGAGGAGATTTATCACTGCACGACTAATCTCCCCGAATCTGAGCATGTGTCTCTGCCCTTAGGGTGGTGGCACACATGGCTACTCAGGGAGATTAGTCGCCCAGCGATTTTCCGAAGTTGCCCAAGGTTTCCTTTTGAGCCAAATTCGGACAACTTCGGAAAAACAAATCGATCCGCCATCCCGCCGGCGATATACATTCTACCTGCTGGAAGGCATTTCAGGGAGATTAGTCACCCGAAGAAGAGATTTGTAGCTGGGCAACTAATCTCCCAGAGTAACTCTGTGTGTCTTCACCTTTATAGGTGTATGGCCAGCTTTATTTATCACTTTGCTGGAACAATATAAATAATATGAATCAGTGGTCCACAGTAGAAAGGATGGACTGGGGCAGACACAGGCCAATCAAGATAAGAATTGGGGGTGAATGCTTATTTGCTATTTTGAATATGTTTGCAGCTTTAGCAGAGTGATTGAAAGCCGAATCAAAAATGCAAACACACAAATATTATGTAATGATGTCATATTTAAAAATATATATCACTTAAATAAATGTATCATTTCTAATTAATGACATAGGTGTTTTTTTTCATAGCACAGACTACAAAACCTGCGTCCTTATGATTAATATGACAAGGCCGTGCAAGGCCTGACATCTCCTTAATATGTGACATTTGCAGAACAAAATGCTCTAGACTTAATTTTACCCCAAGGCTCATTAACCCTATTGTTATCAGAACAGAAGGAAAACTCGGTGACATTAAATTGATTAAAGGCAATTCCATCAGGCATATCTAGGTGCGTGTCCTTGTCATGACAGACCTGCTAAAGGTCACATTTGCATATACTGACATCACATAGAAACTAGGTGTGAAAGCTTTTGACTGTAAAATGATAATATGAAATAGGTTTGTCAGGGGGGAATCCTCAAACTCTGGTTTCTATGTGTAACCAGTTTTCACTTGCACATAATGTTTTTGGGGTGTTTCCTGATCATTATTTATACAAATGGACGTAACAGTTTCATTAATATTAGTGGTGATGGGAGGACAGGCATTTTAACCACTGCTGTTTTTGATCAGATGGCAGCAGCAGCCAAAACACCAGTTTCTCATAAAATCAACCAGATTCTGGATAAAAAAAAAACCCAACTGACCATAAACTTAAAACGAGAGATGAGGTGTCTTCCTTGGTTAAAGGAAAACTATACCCCCCAAACAATGTAGGTCTCTATTAAAAGATACTGAGTAAAACAGCTCATGTGTAAAACCCTGCTTCATGTAAATGAATCATTATCATAATAATATACTTTTTTAGTAGTATGTGCCACTGGGTAATCATAAATAGAAAATTGCCATTTTAAAAAATAAGGGCCGCCCCCTGAGATCGTAAGATTCACTGTGCACACATAGAAACCACATGTAAGGTCACATGAGCCAATTAACAGACAGAGTTCTGCCTTTTGCTTCCTCACTTCTTCCTGTTACAGTTAGTGTTGTAGTATTTCTGGTCAGGTGATCTCTGAGGCAGCACAGATAGAGTCACGAAATGGTGGTTCAAGGCAAGAGATGTAAAAGGGCAATATTTATGTAAATATATATTCCAGTTTGGTAAGATTCTTTAATATGTCATTCAATTTGATATAAACTATATGTTGCTTAAGTATTCATTTTGGGGGTATAGTTTTCCTTTAAGCAAATTTCCCACGGGTGATAAGACGTCCCGTGTGCCGTTGCCATAAAGCTTTCTAAAAACACAAGGCATTCACATTCTTCGTGCTGCATATATACCACTGCCTTAAAACCAAAAATGAGGTTTTGCTTTCACATAAGTAAAAATATAAGCAAGACATGCAAATCCCCTTTAATGTCCCCGTGACCAACTCTGCATCCAGGACTGCTGGTTTAATGGCACAGATACAGCCTAATAACACAGAGCCATATGCCCAAAATGTCTTCTCCTTTAATTATTAAAAAGATTTTATTTTTTATGTTTTATACTCTTGATACCTTGTATATCTACAAGACATTTAAGGAAAGTTTAATATGGATTTAAAAAAGTTTCTATATACAGGTATGGGACCTGTTTCCAGAATTATAGGAATATTTATTAAAGTTATTGTATATTTATATATCAGACATGCAGCACTGTCTTTAACAAACATTGTTCACTCGCATCAGTCCCAATCCCAAAAGAGCTTACAATCTAACTTCCCTATCATGTTCACACGGTACAGCTCTGTGGTCAATTTCATTAAATGCCAAATGACCTGCCTGTATATTTTTGTTGAAGAAACCCATTCAGCCATGGTACAAACTCTATTCAGATGGTGCCCAAGCTCTATTAAATTACCTAATGTTAATTTCTGTGAGGTGTACCCAACCCATGACCCTACAGCTTGTTGTTCCTGTACTACCAGATCCCCTCCTCTTAAAGGGATTCTGTAAATGATTTAAAAAAACCCAAAACATTAGTTGATAGTGCTGCTACAGCACAATTCTGTACTGAAATCCGTTTTTCAAAGAGTAAGATTTTATTTAATTTAATTTATAAATTTGACATGGGGCTAGACACATCAATTTGTTTCCTTCTACATGCACAAGACTTGAAAGGCACCTGAGAACTGACTGTATTCCACTTGTTCTAATAAAAGGCTGTAAGTTCTTGAGAGATGATCATGACAAATCTAGGATTACTCACTATAAAGAACTGGACAGTGTAGTCAAATACATGGTCTTTACCAGCAATGTTGATGATTCTGCTGCTACACCGGCCTCCTTGGCCATTCTTTCCATTGTTGAAGACAACAGAGTAGGTCAGACCCTACAGGGACAGTTTTGCAGCACATACAAACCTGAGATTCCTCCCCCAATGATTTACACTGAAAAAATGTTTGTGTTCATTTTCAGCTTTACCTTAAAAATGAAGAAAGCAAACTCATTATTAAAATATAATTGTTACAAAACCCTGATATGGCCCTTGAATATTATTGACAGTATAATCCAGTTCTCTTGAGGAAACTAATCCTACTTAGCTGTAGATCTCCTTTCTTATTTGGTATATTTCTTGCAATCAGTTATCCACATATTGGAAAATCATTTGCATTACAACTGACACTTGGAATTCAAGTGCACTGTGGGTCTTTCCTCTTTATATATAGATTTCAGTGCATTTAGCCATAGACATGAGTGTACGATGACCTGATAAATGCTGGGAGCCTGATCAGGATGGTGAGCAATGCACAGTATCAATTTATATTTCTAAACCAGGTCCTCACCTCTTGTTTTAAGGCAATGACGAGGGCATAAAATATTTTGCTTTGGGACCCAGTAAGTTTAGTCTGCACAGAGCCCACAGAGTAGTTTTTATTACATTTATTTAGTCTTTAGGAAAAACAAAATGATACAAGACCTTGGAGTCAAGTTATTTACAACAACTTAAGAGACAGAAAAGACTGTATATTTGTGGAGTGATGATCCTTGGAATCTGTCCATGTCCTAAATAAGATACCCTTGTACAGGAAAGCGAGTTGGTCAGTTGTACGGAACCGGTTACAGTTTTCATAATTTCAGATGTTCAATATATTGAACTTTGTGATGCGTAGTTTCAAATAAGCTAACAAAAAACACGATCCATCATCCCTTCTCTCAGAATAGAACAGTTTAGAGAGAGATCTATGAGCAGAAAAGAAATAAAATGACAAACGGATGGGGCTGTCTCCAGTTTCATGTATCATTACAACTGTATCATAGTAGATTGGCATTCCTTTTTTGAACAGCACTTCACAGTGGTTTCCGTAAGTTGGTATGGATTGCACAACACGCTTACCAACTGCCATACCGGATATCTATTTTGCAACCTGGGCTGAAGCTCCCCATTAATATAATTCTAAGCCGGAAGATTCTGCCTTCCCTCGAGGAAGTCTGAGGCTTTCAGAAACATTTAATATAAGAGACAAGAGTAAATAGCTTACGTGGCTGATGAAATGGGTAATGCTGTGTGGTACAGCTCACGAAGCAGCCCCAATGGTATCTAACCGCCCTTCAGACTGTGATTGTTGGCTGGGTGTATTGATTTCTTCAATCCCAGAAACAAGGGCTCAGCAATATTCTAAAGGATGTAATGACAGTCGGCAAATGCCTCAGACCATTAGGAGACACCCAAGTCTCTAACCTGTTTGTCTTGCCTCTGTTTCAACCACTGGACTCGAAATATGTACATGTTTCTTGCAGAACAGAAGAGAGTGTGACCATCCATATATAACCATCTACTTAATACAACCACGACTATTCATGTATTTTTTAGGAGACGCCTGGTTGGAGAAATCAAATATGCTAGTAATTACTTTATTCAAACAAGGGAAGGTTTGCATAAGCGTGCCAACTTAAAATCTTTATTAATAAACAGAAAGCTTTTAAATATCACTTTTTTTTCCCCCACTAAAGCTCAGAGAACAAGCATATTGGCTTGTTTGTTCTGGCATGCGAAAATAACATACCGTGTGAAAAATATAATATGAAATAGCATGTGGTGGACTGTGGTCATCTTTCGGAGAAAATTAGTGGAGGCCAAAGTGATTAATGTTTCACTTTATTAAAAAAAAACAAAAAACTCTTTATAAATAGTTCAAGTATTCGTTTCCTTAAAGGGTGAAAGGTTGCACTACACATTTCGGAGCCACATTCTATGACTTTGTATGGAATCTGACATTGGTAGCAAATATGCCTCAGATGTTATCCATTAAGCAAACTACAGAAAAAAACATTTTAGAGAAGACCAGTTAAAGGGGTTGTTCACCTTCCAAACACTTTTTTCAGCTGATTTGTTTTCAGAATGTTCACTTATATACAAAGACTTTTTTCAATTTCTTTTCATCTTTTAATTTTTACCGTTTTCCCAAAATTTAAGTTTAATGTTCGTGTCTCTAGTTTTTTAGTCTTGCAGCTCAGTGATCCAGGAACATCTAAACTGTTCCAATTTTCTACATTCAGGGGTTTTTATTTATTAAAGTCCAAAAGCCAAAAACTCAAAAAATTTGAGATATATGTACTAAAAAATCTGAATTTCTAGTGGAAAAAAACATCAAATTTGTCGAGATTTATTATACTCTAAGGATGGAAAAAGTCTGAATCCGAAAATCCGGTATCTCAGACCTACCAAGGTTCTATAACTGTCAAAGGGAGAGGTCCCTATACTATTTGGAAGTTTCTGTGGTCTGAGCTGGAATTAGCCTGAAAATCCAACTATTTCATACATTTGGGCAAAATACGAAAAATTCTAGCTTTTCAGTAAAAAAGTCAGAAAAAAACATACTATTCAGATTTTTTGCTAAATTATTTCGTGTTCGTCTCCGATCCGATAAAATTTAGATTTTTTAATAATAATGTCCAGTTCTGGATTCTAGTTTGGTCGGACTTTTTTGATTAAAATAGATACATTCGAACTTTGATAAATTAGGCCCTTAGTTGATACATTTCTCTGCAGTATCTGTGGGGGAATATTAGCAACTATTGTATCAATTCTAACAGCTGCCTTTAATGAAACTGACGGATTTTGCTCAACAGGGACAAAGATAAGAAATGTATCAACTAAATGTATCAATTTAGAACAGTTATAGAGTTGGTGACCATAGCTGCTTTTTAGAAGGTGAAAATGAAATTTTAAACTTCAATATTAGAAAAATGATCACAAATAGAAAATAGAAAGTAATTGAAAAAAGTATTTATTTCTGGTGAACTATCTTAAATCAACTTTAAAAAAGGCTTTGATGTTGAAAACCCCCTTTAATGGCAAATAATGCACAATAAAACACAATGTCAACTCAGGGGTCTCCATGGCCCCGACCCAGTCCTGATTCATCCAAAGGCTGCAATACTACCCTGCCACACACACCTTTTACTTTTGTGACTCTGACTGGGGAAAGTCAGAGGGAGTGTGGTGAGTGCCCACAGTTTTACTGATATAGACTGATATCCGATGATTTCAGGGATAAAAAGCAAAAAAACTCAGTCTTTGCAGAAAACTCTAAACAATTTTGGAGTTTTCGGGGAAAGCTCCGAAGTTTTCAGAGTTTTGCCCGAAGCAATTTTTTCGGGCTTTTTTCTTCATAAATAAGATCCATTCGGGAATTCGGAGTTGCTCGAAGTTGGATATTAGAAATACTGGCATAAAGTCAGACCTCGATAAATAACCCCCTTAATGTACATTATAGTTATGCTAACAATAAACAACTACTCTTCAAAATATTAATGGTGATTTAGGGAGGTATTGAAATTTGAATGCTAAAAACTCTAAAAATTCATGTTTTGTTACAAAAAAATTAGAATTTTTAGTTGGAAAAAACCTTTGAATTTTTTAAGATTTATTATACCCTGAGGCTGCAAAAGTCAGAATCCGAAAATACTCCATCTTCAACCTGTAAAGTTCATGTAGACATCAATGACAGAGGTCCTATTTACAATTTGAAGTTATTATTGTGTACACTGGGTTCCGTATGATAATCTGAACATTTCGGGCTTTCCACCAATGTCACGAAAAATTGGGACTTTTTGGATGTCTAATCCGAAAATTCCGTATTTTCATGCAACAATCTGAAAAAGTTGTGAGTTTTCTTGTGACAAATTTTTGTGTTTTTTTATGATAAATAAGGGTAAATCGTAGTTTGGTCAGACTTTTTTTAATCAATTAATCAGAAAAATTTGGATTTTAGCAAATAAGCCCCTAAAGTTGCCTATAGGTCATGTTGATCATTTTTTGTAGGTTTGCTTTTGTAAGTAATTGTTACTTACATGTTTTGCCAACTTGACTGTCCCTTCTCACCCTGTCTAATGCTAATGGACTACTGCTGCACAAATATGGCAGCCCCTTCATAGAGGAACATGGGGAATCAGATAAGTAAAAGCATCATGCAAATATATCAATGGCAAAATTATATAGAGCATGCAATGACAATGTTCCTACTACCTGTTTTTCATTGTGTGTCCCATGTTTTTAGAATTGCTACATGACTTAATTGCATTATGATTCTACTGCAAAGATTTCCATAACTTATTATCAATGATAATAATATGAATAGTCTAAAAACATCCAACAACAATCCCTGTAAAGGTAAGAAATGAAATGTCATCAGAGAGTGAAAGGAAAGTAATCCAATATACGTACTTTTCAGCTGTGGTGGGAGAAAGACCTTAGGAAAATACACACTATACAGTTACTCTGCTCCATAGACAACTGCACAGGAAAAACTATACATGGCTGAGTAAATTTAGTAAAATATTTCCTTTTTTTAAGCTAGATTCATCCTATACTTATTTTTATTTGATTTGGGTCACTTGAGGGTTATAGCAGACAATAGTGAAATTGACTTTCAAATTTGGCCAGAATAGAATATCTTTAAAGCATCCAACAATATTAAATATGTATTAAATATATATTAAATATATTAAACCATTCAAATCTATAAAATTTTTAATACACAGATGGTTATTTATCAAGGTTCAAATTTATCTCAGTATTTCTAAATTAGAAATCCAAGCAACTCCGAATTCCCAAATGGACCTTATTTATGAAGAAAAAACTTAAAAAATAAGGTCGGGCAAACTTCTGAGCTTTTCCCAAAAACTCCGAAATGTTCAGAGTTTTTCACAAAAATGCAGGAACCCCAAAATCATCAGAAGTGATGGGCGAATTTATTCGCCAGGCGCGATTTCGCGGCGAATTCGCCGCCCGCAAATAAATTCGCCACCAGCGAATAAATTCGCAAAACGCCCGCGAAAGTTCGTGTCAAAAATTCATATATGGCTGCCGGCGTAAAAAAAACGGGCGCCGGAATTTTTCGCCATATTGTGAATTTTTCGCCACTTCGCGAAATTTGCTAATTTTTCGGCGAAGCGAAACAGCGCAAATTCGCCCATCACTAATCATCAGATATCTGTACGGACATCAGCGACAGTGGAACCTTCCCCATTGGCTTATACGGGACCTCGAGAGATTTTAGATGCCGGGGTTTATGAATGTCGCTGAATAAGAGCATATTAGAAACTGTAAACATTATAACACATTTATCAGACTGAAATTGCAGATTTGCCTCAATACACAATTGAAAGTCCTGTGTTTAGAAAAGAAACAAGTATGTATGTATGTATAACTTTATTTGTAAGGCGCTGAATAGGGCTTATGCTAACTTTTTGTTTTACAAAACTCATTTTTTTTAAATTTCTTAATACAAGGACCAAACTTGGAGTAGGTTCAATCCCTCTGCTCAGTTAAAGAAATAAACAAATAAAACATAGATTATAACAACAGGCAAAAAGAATATACAGCAATTAAGGCCAATGGGGGTAAGGGTATTAGAAATATTTTTGTCTCTAGACAGGCTGAGTTTTAAAGTAGGTATGAAGGGTATTGTCCATTGGTTTCCGTGGTCACACCAGCTGCTTTTTTACATTTCTTTTTAATTTATTGATACTTTTGTATTTCATTTAGGGATGCCCCTTAATTACTTTATAGCCCTGACCCACTTCTCCAGTTCTGTTCTCTGATATTACTGGACAATCTTCCACCTTTCTCGGCCAGTCAGAAAGAGGTTGGGGATATATAGTCAATGTTTGATTGTCCTTATATAGCAGGAACCACTTGGGGCAAATTTACTAAATTGCGAAATGGCGAAAATTCACCAGCGATGTAGATTGAGTAGGGCAACTTCGCACCCTAACGCTGGCGAAGTTGAACTCTGGCGAAGGGGGAGAAACTACGCAAATTTACTAAGATTTTTTTTTTTCTGAACGTTACCTCCTTCGCTAGAGTTTACTTCGCCAGGTCAGAGTAGGCGAAGTTCAATAGAGTAGATAGGAGTTAGTAAATAAAAATGTTGAAAATTTTTCTAAGTCCCAAAATAGTCCCAAAAAAATGCTGGCGTTTTTTGGGTGGTAGGCTGAAAACGAACAAAAATTTTTTTTAGGGTGCCCACATTCCCCCCTACATTTGTTAACATATGGCACCTTAAATATATTTTGGGCACATGTGTAGGGCATTCGGACACCTATATAAACTTTTATTAACTTTCCCTGGGCTTGTGAAGTGTTCTGTATGCGCTGCTGCATACACGTCCATTCAAATTAAAATTTGGCTCCGTATGCAAATTAGCCTTTGATAGTGCTACTTCGCTTTTCCTGATGAATTAACGCTAGCGCAACTTCTGTACCTTTCGCCTCCTGAGCGCAAATTCGGAATTTAGTGAATTAACAGCGGCCTGGCAAAAATTCGCCTAGCTTTTCCGGACCTTCGTGAATTTGCCCCTTTGTATCTGGGGAACAAAAGCCCCAGCGCAAGAAGCCATGCTAAACATATTTCCTTTGTTGTGCTAGAAGAATTCAAATTAAAATGCTCGGTGCAAATCCACAAACGTTTTTACCAGCTCTTTCAAAAATCCTTTCAGTAAACAGAAGGACATAGTGAGTTATTTTTAAACAACATGGACAGGCATATGTGGCTTTTCCCCTCCCTGTCTGAAAACTTTGATTGAAGCTTTAATAGAATAGCCCTGTTATGAAAGCTTTCCAGACCCTTAATTTAGTAATCCAATCCCTTCTGGTCTTGTCATGTTAAAAAGTGACATGTGTTTGCTTTGGCCCAGTACGAGAAGCAGAGAGAGATGCTTGTAGGTAGGAACTGTATGTTTTTGACCTGGCTCCAAATTCTGTTTTCGCCTTTCATCGAATTAGTTCAGCTGCATTAAATAAAACGTTGCTTGGATTTTCTGTGGAGAGAGCCGTTTCTGAAGCAGGAATTAAATGAAAAACCCCATATATCTATGATGGAAACCGAGGAGCTGGAACTGACATTAACTCTTTGACTCTATGGAGGGTAGGAAATCAAATGCTGACGTGTGCTGTTCTTCCCCGTGAATAGTTAATGATGGATCAGTGTCCTATTTCTGCTGACAGTGCAGAATTGGAGCTTTAATATGAAGTCCCACGAAGGGGCATGCTGTACCAAAGTGAATAACAAATATTCACTTGGTTGCCTCCCTGCAACATTGCATGTCATGTAATTGGCGACTATTTTAAAACCCTAAGAGGTATTCTGAAAAGAATCAGAATATGCAATTGCACCGTAAATATTTACATTGTTGCACCAAAAACAGCGAGGCCGATATGAATAATACGTATATGTGGAACAATAAATTAATTCTTCACATTATTCATGTTGAAATTATTTTTAGAACAGGTATGGGTCTGTTATCTAGAATACCTTGGATTTTCCGGATAACAGATCTTTCTGTAATTTGGATCTTCATACCTTAAGTCTACTAGAAAATCATTTTAATATTAAATAAACCCAACAGGCTGGTTTTGCCTCTAAAAAGGATTAATTATATCTCATTTTGGATCAAGTACAAGGTACTCTTGTATTATTTAAGAGAAAAATAATAATCTTTTTACATTTTGGATTATGTGGATAATATTGAGTGAATGGGAAACAGCCTTCCTGAGTTTTCTGGATAACGGGTTTCTGGATAAAGGATCACATACCTTTATTGTGTAGAGAGGGATGCTCTGGGGTATTTGCAACTGGTCAATTTTTTTGTGGTTTCTGAATTATCAAGCTTTTTGTTCAGCAGCTCTCCAGTTTGGAATTGGCTGTTACTATCTGATTGCTAGAGTTCAAGGTATCCTAGCAGTCAGGCAGTTTTTTAATGAGAGGCTGGAAGATTAACATAAGTAATAAACAATAACAATAACATTGTAGCCTTACACAGCAGTTAGTTTTTGGCTGCCAGGGTCAGTGACTCATATTTGAAAGCTGGAAAGGGCAAAAGAGCAAGGTGAATAATAAAAAAACAATTAATTGATTTTTTTTAAATGAGGACTAACTGAAAAGTGCAGAACATTCTATAACATGAATGTCACGTTTTTTTTTTTTCGCAGACTGTTGCACCGGCAAAGCCTTAGCACAGACAGGGGCCTTATTTATCAAAATCTGAGTATTTAAATAAAAAAGTCTGACCAAACTAGAATCCACGATTTAATTGTATTGTGGTCAAACTCGATAAAACTGAGTTTTTCCCAGAATTGCTCAATTTTTTGGGCTTTTTTCCAAAAAGACAGAATTTTTCTGATTTTTGCCCGAAAAGTCTGAAATAGGCTAATTCCAGAGCAGACCACAGAAAATTAAAAATAGGATAGGGACCTCTCCCATTGACTTATACAACCTCGGCAGGTCCGAGATGCTGGATTTTCGGATTCAGACTTTTTTCATCCTCGGGTATAATACATCTCAAAAAATGTGAGGTTTTTTTTTCCACTAAAAATACTAATTTTATAGTAAATAAAAACTCGGGTTTTTGGCATTCGGACTTTAATAAATAACCCCCTTCTATTCACACATGTGCATTCGTGTAAAGCCGAAAAGAGACAGACAGAAGAATAGTAAGACACTGCTGGTTTTTCCTGGGCCAGTGCATTTATTTCCTAAAGGGAGCACCAGCCTACAAAAACACAAGATTTACCAGTGCAGGGTAACAGTACATTATATTTGAATTAATTTGATGCACTTTCGGTTTTTAGTGTTACTGTTCCTTTAATCCTTTAAAGGAGAAGGAAACCCAGTCGGTGCAACAACCCTCCCCCCCTCCCGTGTGTTGCCCACCCTCCCTCCTCCCCCCTGGCCTACCCGTCCCGCTGGGCAAATGCCCCTAACTTGTTACTTACCCTTCTGCGCAGGTCCAGTCCACGGAATTCACATTAACATCTTCTTCCACGCGATCTTCTTCCTGCTTTGATCGGCGTTTTGGCGCATGAGCAGTAGGAGCATTTCGCCAGTACGGATCTACTGCGCATGCGCCAAAAGTCACAAAGTTTTCCGATTTCACTTTGTGACTTTTGGCACATGCGCAGTAGATCGTACCGGCGAAATGCTCCTACTGTGCATGCGCCGGTCAAAGCAGGAAGAAGATCGACTGGGTTTCCTTCTCCTTTAAAGGCATTGCTTTGTGCAATTAGAAATTGTCCTAGAAAGATATGCATGAGTGTTGTGTTTTAGTTTTCTGGTCCAAGATGCCACTTAAATGATATGTTAGTTAATTTGTCAAATATTTGGAAATCTGATGTATAGCGATGGGCGAATAAATTCGCGAATCTCCCGTGAAAATTCGCCGGTGAAAATAATTTATTCTGTATATCAATTCTTAAAAAAGGTTACTAATTAATTCACTATTTTTAATCACTAATCCATTGAGAATGCAGAAAAATGCCACACTGAATCAGGTTACAATAGTGTTCAAAGATGAAAATTCATTTAAAAAGGCAACGTTTCGAGCCTACCAGGCCCTTTATCAAGCCCTGTGTTACATCATACAAAAACCTTTTAAAGTCAGAAAGGAGGTGTGACTACATGCCCCACCCCCTCTCCAGTGACATCACCAAGTTGTTATATACAAGTTGTTAAACACCATCCGGTACCCAGTCCTTAATCAAGCGGTGAAAAAGCAAACATAAATAAAGTAACAAGTTGATGTAGTAAAAATCCATTTGTATCCAAAAAAATAAACTGAATTCAGTCAAGTCCGTTTGTATCCAGAAATCGAAACATAATCAATTGATATTTTGAAACATTTTGATACTTAGAGACATCATTATGATCTAGCATACCTGAGACGCCAATGAGACTCACTCTGCATATCGCACTCAGCACTTTTCTGAGACACTTTATGATATGCAAGACGTGTTGTCAGCACTCAGGTGTTTTATGCAGGTGTTTTATGTAGATCTTTAATAGCCTAAGATAAAGAGAAAATATTTGGTAAGAATTCAAAGACATCAAATTATGCAACATCTATGCATATATATATATATATTTATACACAGGGCAATGGTATTTACCTAAAAAATAAAATTGGCTGGCGTGTATTCCCTATTTAAACCATAGGGCCAGATAGTGTACAATTTGTAAATAGGGATGTAGCGAACGTCGGAAAAAAAGTTCGCGAACATATTCGCGAACTTGCGCAAAAATGCGAGCGGTTCGCGAACGGTTCGCGAACCCCATAGACTTCAATGGGAAGGCGAACTTTAACATCTAGAAAAGACATTTCTGGCCAGAAAAATGATTTTAAAGTTGTTTAAAGGGTGCAACGACCTGGACAGTGGCATGCCAGAGGGGGATCAAGGGCAAAAATGTATCTGAAAAATCTGCCTGTGTGTGCTTGGAAGAGATAGTGTAGGGGGAGAGCTGTTAGTGATTTCAGGGACAGATGATAGTAAGTTTGCTGGCTAGTAATCTGCTTGATACTGCTCTGTATTGGAGGGACAGAAGTCTGCAGGGATTTGAGGGACATTTTAGCTTAGGTAGCTTTGCTGGCTAGTAATCTACTGTTCTCTTTAAACAACTGCCATACGTTGACCTTGTAGGCATTGTTTGCCCAGTTTTTTTGGACGCAGCCACTGAAGCACAGTTGCCAGAAAAAATATGCCATATAAATGCTGAAAATAGTCATTTTTCGCCATACGTTGACCTTGTAGACATTGTTTGCCCAGTTTTTTTGGACGCAGCCACTGAAGCACAGTTGCCAGAAAAAATATGCCATATAAATGCTGAAAATAGTAATTTTTCGCCATACGTTGACCTTGTAGACATTGTTTGCCCAGTTTTTTTGGTTGCAGCCACTGAAGCACAGTTGCCAGAAAAAATATGCCACATAAATGCTGAAAATAGTCATTTTTTGCCATATACGTTGAGTCAACGTATGGCAAAAAATGACTATTTTCAGCATTTATATGGCATATTTTTTCTGGCCTCTGTGCTTCAGTGGCTGTGGCCAAAAAAACTGGGCAAACAATGCCTACAAGGTCAACGTATACACTACTACAGCGGTGGATACGGATTACGTAAAATATATTATGGCTGCTTGAAAAAAGTGACTCCGGTGTTTTTTCTGGAGACGGTAATATTATGGATATTTAGACAGAATGGGAACAAGGTCACACAGCT
Organism: Xenopus laevis; assembly: GCF_017654675.1. Classification (NCBI taxonomy): domain Eukaryota; kingdom Metazoa; phylum Chordata; class Amphibia; order Anura; family Pipidae; genus Xenopus; species Xenopus laevis. Next base: position 114,666,123 of record NC_054378.1, on the reverse strand, counting down.
CGATGGCGGGTTGAAGAAAACAGTGTGCAAATAATGCCTACAAGGCCAACGTATACACTACTACAGCGGTGGATACGGATTACGTAAAATATATTATGGCTGCTTGAAAAAAGTGACTCCGGTGTTTTTTCTGGAGACGGTAATATTATGGATATTTAGACAGAATGGGAACAAGGTCACACAGCTCGATGGCGGGTTGAAGAAAACAGTGTGCAAATAATGCCTACAGGGCAAATAATGCCTAAAAGGTCAACTTATACACTACTACAGCGGTAGTAAAATAAAAAAAAGTAAAATAAAAAAAAAATGAATATTAAAAAAAAAAAATTAAAGTTGGTGCTGCTGAACTACTAGGAGCAGCAGATTAGCACACCAGTCCCACTCCCCAACACTGCTAGACTAATAGCACTGGGCTCTTATAGTAGTAGTAGTAGTAGTAGTAGTAAAACAACAAAAAAATAAATAAAAGCAGTCCTTACAAGGACTACTGTTATTGCAGCAGTCAGCAGATGAGATCAGAAGCAGGACAGCTGCCCACTGCAGCTACATACAGAGCACTGCAGTAGAAGGTAGATTACTAGCCAGCAAAGCTACCTAAGCTAAAATGTCCCTCAAACCCCTGCAGACTTCTGTCCCTCCAATAACAGAGCAGTATCAAAACGATTACTAGCCAGCAAACTTTCAACTGTCCCTGAAATCACTAACAGGCAGCAGCTCTCTCCCTACACTATCTCTTCAGCACACACAGGCAGAGTGAAAAAACGCTGCAGGGCTTCGGTTTTTATAGGGAAGGGGAGTGGTCCAGGGGAGAGCTTCCTGATTGGCTGCCATGTACCTGCTGGTCTGGGGTGAGAGGGCAAAAAAAAGCGCCAACAATGGCGAACCCAAAATGGCGAACGTCGCGCGACGTTCGCGAACTTCCGGCGAGCGCGAACACCCGATGTTCGCGCGAACAAGTTCGCCGGCGAACAGTTCGCGACATCTCTATTTGTAAATCCACATCTTTTCAAGTTTTTTCAACATTAGAGGGGTTATTTATCAAGGTCTGAATTTATCTCAATATCAGCTGCTACAAACTCTGATCTAACCAGCTTGGGTTTTTAATACTTATTTATTATTACATTTTCCCAAAAATTACCTTTGTGGGAAAAGCTCACATTCTCATGATTTTTTCGTGAATTTCCCCCGAAAACTCTGAATTTTTCAGAATTTTTTCGCCCTGGGGGTCTCTCAAGATTTTTATGTATCTTTGGTAAGGTGTTTAATACGGGTGTGATGGGATATTCTTTAATTAAAAATTGTTTCAGATCCTCATCAATTATGCCTTCCTCAAGAGCATTATACACTTTATCTATTATACATTGTTGGATCGAGGTAAGGCGGTTCGTATTTACCTTCTTGTACACTTCCGTTTGTGCCAACTGTGAGGAAATCTCCACAATGTAAAAATCCTTGTTCATGACCACTAGTGTCCCTTCCTTATCGGCCGGTTTAATTACAATATCCTCATTGTGTAACAACTCTGCTAGACAGGACCTCTCTCGGTAGTTTAAATTTGATTCTTGCCCAAACCAGGGATTACGTATGGCTTTTTGTTTTAATTTTTCTATGTCATTGGTGACCATTTTCACATATGCCTTAACCACATTATAATTATAACCACAGAATAATGCGTGAGCGATCAGGGGTATTACTGGTACAGGCAGTCAATGGCACATCAGACATTTTGGCTCTTTAGCCTTAAACTCAGAAAAAATCTCTGCAATTCAATGTCAAGGTTAAATGTGTCACAACAATATGTGGAACAAAATGAAAGGCCCTTTTGCAAAACTGACAATTGATGCAGAGTAAGTATAATGTTAGAAATATTGTTGTTTGCGCTTGTACTTGTCCTGTTTCGCTAGTCTCTGTGGAAGCTGCCTCCGTTCCGGCTGATTCGGACCGTACCTCGGGTCCCTGGTATTGTAGATTCTGTCCCCTCTTATGTCTCTTAGATCCTCGTCTGGTTTTGTGGGTTCCAAGGTTTTTCTGGATATTGATTTGACCAGACGACAGGAGTGGGTCTCGCAGTACAGCACCTGACAAAAGTGTGATTTGAGGAGGTGAGCGCTACACATAAGTGGCCAGTCCTACGCTCAATTTTCATCTGATTCATTAAGAATTCTATTGCTTCATTATACATTTTACAAAGGGACTTAGTTTTACCTGCAACTTACTCGCTGTTTTCAAAGTAAAACTCCCAAACTTTTATTAGACACCAGTGGGATCACCTGACTATAGCTGGGAAGGGTGGGAGCTACAACATGGAGCTGGTCACTGCTCCTGTATAAACTATATAAACAAGGGAAAGTTGTGCTCACCACTAATTTTTAAAACCATTAGGTGGGGGTGCAATGAGGCTGTGACCACAAAATACATATAGACAAATACAAGAGTCCTCAACCCATTATCAATATGTTTATAACAGAGACATTTTGTGCAGCTAGTAAGTTGCAGGTAAAACTTAGTCCCTGTGTAAAATGTATAATGAAGCAATAGAATTCTTAATGAATCAGATGAAAATTGAGCATAGGACTGGCCAGATATGGGATGACTTTGACGTAGTTGACCAGCTTAAATATATTGCAATATATGGACAAACAATCCCTGTTTTGTTTAAAGGGTAAGGCATTTTTCAGTAGCAGTATGCACAAAATGTCTCTGTCTTAAATATATTGATAATGGGTTGAGTGCAGAGGAATCTTGTATTTGTCTATATGGGACTAAATGCAAATTGCTTCCTACAATAACATACTCAATAATAGCCCTTCCAATCCCGTTATATTTTAACAGTTGGTTTAATAGATTCTGTATATTTTTTAACTGTTTAAATACATTTAAAGGGGTGCTTTACTTTTTTTTTAAAAAAAACTTTTTCTTTTTTCATTTGGTTTTGTGTAAATATGAAGTAGAATAAGTGAATGCATAGGTAAATTGTTTCACATGTTTTCCCCATATCCCCATAGTGTTCTAATCCCCTTATAAGGAGGGACTAATGGCCCGGGGGCAGGCTTTTATATAAATGGGAACTTTCAGCAGAAAGTGGTTGGTAATGGCTTTCCATAGTATTTTCATATAGCAGTACTGAAATACGTCAAAATTATAAAAAAAACAATGGCACTAGATGCACTTTAGCAGGGAAGTATAAGGCTTTTAATGTTCATTTATGTGGAAAATTACTTTAATTTAACCATAAACTATTTTTCGGTGGATAGGATCAATGGGTTTAAATTCAAATCACAACCTTTAACATTTTCCAACTGGTTGTAACATTTTTATTTGACCAAGGCCTTTATTTATTTCCGGCACAATAGAATGTTAGTCCTGTGTGTCAATCCAAAGTGTTTCCTTGTCAGTCCAAAGGGTTTTTCAATCCCCTGACTTTATTATGCCGCGTGCTTTCTGCTGAAAGGCTATTTCCAGTTTCACCAACCTTTATGTAAACAGACACTTTCTCCTATTCTTTCTCTAGAGAGGTGGCATGTTGAAATGCAGTCTGCTGGAAATCTCCCAGGCAGATAAAGGGCTGTTAGATGAATACTACACTAGCTATTGTTTATTTTCATTTCGGATACATCTCTTCAAAATAGCCTTGGCAAGTGGAAGCTTTTCAGATGTTTTGAAAAAACCTCCCAGAATCCCTTAACAGAGTTTTGATGTCCTTGAGATGTTAGTAGCCGAGATTTAAAGGAAGCGTAAGTCTAAAAATCAATATGGCTAGAAATGCTGTATTTTTTACACTGAATTAACTGTACCCAATTCACTAACCTCCAAAAACTCACCAGCGACGGCTTCGCTCACAGCGCCACACTTCACCAGGCGTAGATTCGCCAGGACAACGCTAATTCACTAAAATTCAAAGTTGCGTCCAGGGCGCCAAACACTGGCGAAGTTGTGCTAGCGTTACTGCGCCAAGCAAAGCGAAGTTGAGCTAGCATTGCCTAATTTGCATACGGTGGAACGTTAAAGTTTATGTATATGTTGCAGCAAATAAAATAGAGTTGTTATATTGTCCTACACATGAGCCCAGTGTATAGTTTATGTGCCATATGTTAGGAAATGTAGAGGGGAAGCTGGTTAACCCCCAAAAAAGTTATGCTCTTTTGCAGCCTATCACCCTGAATATAAGGAAAAGACGCCAGCGTTTTTTGGGACTTAGAAAAATTTTCAACAATTTTTTGAGGAACTCCTGTCTACTCTATTGCACTTCGCCTGGTCGGAGGTGGCAAAGGCAAGTCTGTCGCAAGAGGTAACGTTCAGTAAAATCCGCATCTTAGTGAATTTGCGTAGTTACGTCCATTCGCCAGAGCGCAAATTCGCCTGGCCTTAGGGAGCTAAGTACCACTAGAGTCTATCTCCTTCGCTAGCGAATTTTCGCCAGCGTTAGTCATTTCACCCTTTAGTAAATTTGCCCCATAGAGAGGATATTTTTAAGTGCCTTTTTGTGATATGTACTAGCTGGAGCCACGTTGTCTCGTCTCACTGTATATTCGTATACTGCTGAGATGACAATAAAGTTTACTTTACTTTACTTTACTTTACTCAGTAGCCCTATAACAGTAATGAATAGTAATCATTGAGGCCTTCAGAGTTGTCTACAGGAGCTCCCCATCTTGTAATGTATTAGGTCATTTTTGTGTCAGTGGCACTGCACATGCTCAGTGTGCTCTGGGAGGATCTAGAGAAGCTAAGCTTAATGGTCATCAGTATTGATGGGTTAATTGATTCGCCAGGCATGGATTTGTGGCGAATTTCAGCATTTTGCCACCCGTGAATGTTTTCATGAAACGGAGCTGAAAATTCATTGCAACATAAAAAATTGTGACGCGTCAAAATTTTTCAGACACCCATTGACTTCAATGCATTTCACAAATTTTTCACCATTTCGTAAATTTTTCACAATTTCGTAAATTTTTCACAATTTTGCAAATTTTTCTGGAGTTTCGCAAATTTTTCAGCAAAGTGAAAAGGGACAGATTAGCCCATCACTAGTCATCATGCATCATAATCAAGTAGAAAGTTAAATGAGATCTATCACGAAAAATAGGGATTCTGCATTTTCAGCAGGATTCGGCCGAACCGAATCATAATTTGCATATGCAAATTAGCGGCGGAGGGAAATAGCGTGACTTTTTGTGACAAAACAAGGAAGTAAAAAATGTTTTCCCCTTCCCACCCCTAATTTGCATATGCAAATTAGGATTCGGATTCGTTTCGGTATCTGGCTGAATCTTTCACGAAGGATTCGGGGGTTCAGCCGAATCCAAAATAGTGAATTCAGTGCATCCCTAATGAAAAACCTATCACTCTCAATGCTGTCTTCATGCTGAGTAGTGGTGGGTGAACGCAAAAAGTTTAAATACGAGGGGGGGGCAATGGGGGCAGCATTGACTTGTCCACCTTGCCAGTTTTTTTCTCTTACTTTTTCTTTACTACATTTCAACTCTTTTCACCTGCCGCAGCTGAAAAAGGCTCTACCCAAATCACAGTTGGCAAGGGTCAAACGGATAGTTACGGCGGATGATAAAGTAGAAGTGAGACTATCAGAAATGTGCCAGAAATTTCAAGTAAGGGGATATCCAAAAGACCTCTTGAAAAAACAATGTGCTGATATGAAAACAAGAAGTAGGGTGGATATGTTTGAAAAGAAAGAGAAAAAAACTGGCAATCATGTAGCATTTGTGACACGCTACAATGTCTTAAGTAGACATATAGCAAAAATTTTAAGAGGCCATTGGTCTCTTTTAAAAGACAATTTTCCTCAAATTGAAGCCTTTAAGAGACCCCCAGTTATTGCCTATAAGAAAGGGAGGAATCTAGGTTCAGTACTAGTTAAATCTGACTTGAGCACGAAAAATGTAGATTTGAAATATGGGAATAAAAAAGGAACTTTTCCATGTCTTGACTGCAACTGCTGCTCCAATGTCCAAAAAGGCGAATTTTTATACCATCCAAGGAAGGGTAATCCAATTCAGATTCCCGGGCGGTTCACTTGTAGTTCCACCTACGCTGTGTATGTTATCAAATGCCCATGTGGGCTTGCGTATGTGGGCCAGACAACTAGAACCGTCCGGGAACGTATTCGTGAACATAAGTCGGCGATTAGGACTGGCAAAAAGGAGCAGGCAGTTGCAGGTCATTTTAATGCATTGGGACATAATGTGAACCAATTGCGGTTTCAGATCATTGAGGTAGTAGAACCAAAACGTAGAGGGGGTGATAGACTCAAGGAGTTACTATTCAAGGAGGCTTCCTGGATTAGGAAACTCGAAACATTAGCCCCTCTAGGTTTAAACAAAGAATATGATCTGAAACCTATTTTAATAATTTTTATGTCTCTACTTTGTATTTTTTTCACAGATTTGCTACACATGAATCGTGTTATCTTTTGCATTATTGGAAACATTGTTAGATATTTAAAAGGTTAATATGTTACCTATCACATGCTATGTATCAACCACTAGGTGGAGAGGTGGGGGTATAAATTGGTGTGTTGTAAAATGTCAGTTAAGCTTGACAAAGGGTCAGGTGTGACCCGAAACGTTGCTGTAATGCCCTAAAGGGTTCCAATAAAGGCGTTTTAATTTCTAAAAAGAAGGTGGTGCTGTTTCGTCTTGTACTACTAAGTGTATACCCGTGGAAAAGTGGTCACTGGATAACTTGCACCACAAGAAAGAAAAAGCCAGGAGGCTGTGCTGACTACCTTGTATATACCGTTACTATTCTGTTAAGACAGGGGTCCGCAACCTCCGGGCCATGGGCCAGAACTGGGCTGTGGACAGTCTTGAACTGTGCCGACGAACCTAGCGACCAATTAACAAAGAGCGCCAAATTTGATGCCGTGCATCCAGAATTGGACACCCAACCCTCCCAAATCCCCCCAGGAAAGGAACCCCCCCCCCTGGGCCTTGCAAAATAATTTGGCTCTACCAGGCCAAAAACGGTTGTGGACAGCTGTGTTAAGAGGTGCACATCTTCACTGCAAAAGGGATCACTTTCGGGTGGTCATCTTGGGCTAAGATGCCAAAAATGTTTTTGTTTAGCTCACTAAATCTCTTTAAAACCCATTTGCTAATGTCTAGCTAGTGTTAATGAGATGATTACACTTTTGAGGTTATATTTGCATTAGTAAGTATGTGTGTATATAAATATATATATATATATATATATATATATATATATATATATATATATATATATATATATATATATATATATATATATATATATAATGAACATATATAGAGAGTTCTTTGATTCTAAGTACTGTCTGAGGTTCACCTCCCCACATCCTTCCCTTGAGTGACTTTTTCCCAACACAGCGCAGTGAATAGCAAATAATCATTCCTTGTTCCATCTCAGCTCTGCCAGTACAGGTGTCCTTTTTCATCTGTCAGAAGCCAAGCCATGCGCTATAGATCGTGTGCTGCCAGTATCCCTTGCTGAAGATGAAATTAAATCATTTCTTGCTGCCACCGCGAGATACCGAGTGTGAATAAAATGCAAAATCTTTTTTTTTTTTTTTTGCTTCTTGTAAAAGTAACGTTTTTTTTTTTTCACCTCAGTGGAAACTTGTTTTTTTTCCCCTCCACAACGGATGATTCATTGACTTGTTTTTAAAAATGTCTTAACAGCTATTTCTGTAACCCTTGTGTAATCAAAGAGAAAAATGTGTTGAAATCCCCATTAAGATATATTTTACACTGCTTAATTCAAGGCTGCATTGTTTTGCATAGGGGACAGCTCTGGAATTTTGAGCACTTTGAATTCAAAGAAAGCTGAGATGTATATACTGTATATATTTCATTATTTTTTCAAGAACCCGATCATTATGAAATTATAACATTGGCAGAACAGGAGGCACCATCAAAAAAAATTTAAATTTGGTTTTAGGAACTCTTTTAGAGAGCTGTTGAGTACTCATGGGGAGAGTTATTGCCAATGATGTGTTGTATAAATGTAATGAGTCTTTGAGAGATTGGGCAACTATGTTGCTTGGCATGATCTTGGTCTGGAGGGACCGAACTGGCAGCTTATATAAAATGAAAGGGGTGGTTCACCTATAAGTTAACATTTAGTATGTTATAGAACAGCCAAATTCTTGAAGCGGCGAAAAGACCCGAAGCCGCAAAAATAGACAAAGTTGAAGTGCTGAATTGGCGAAAAGACCTAAAGCCACGAAAATAGACAAAGTTGAAGTCCTGAAGCCACGAGTACAATCCTACTGAACCAATGTGTGTGGTTTTTTTTTTTAAACCCCATGCCACAAATGTATTATTTTAATCCTCTATAGGCCCCTGCCACCAATGTTTTTTTTAAACTTGTAGGGGGCCATGACCACCAATGTTTTTGCAAAAACTTTTATGGGGGCCCTCACACAATTTTTTATTGTGCCAGGCCTGACCACCAATAGTTTTTTTTAACTTGAAGGGGGGCCCAGACCACCAATGTATTTTTAAAAAAACTTTTATGGGGGCCCTGGTGCCAATAGTTTTTTTTTTAACTTATAGAGGGAGGCTGACCACCAATGATCTTTTTTAACTTGTAGGGAGGCCCTGACCACCAATGTTTTTTTCTAAAACTTTTTTGTGGGACCCTGGCCTCCAATTTTTTTTTTTTTAATTATAAGGGGCCCTGACCACCAATGGCTTTTTATAACTTGTGAGTGAGGGGGTTTACCGGTTTTAGCACTGGTGTTGACTTTTTACTGTGGTGTGGGCAGGATCTGGGGTGGGGCTTGGGGGTGGGATCTGGGGTGGGCGGGGACCAGGGGGCCCAGAAAATGTGTATTTTCCATTTAGCCCTTCTAAGGGCAGAGACAGACGAGATCAGAACGAAGAGAAGGAGATGGCGCTCGTGAAGTCCACTGGACAGAATCTGCCAAGAGGGGGTAAGTAAAGAGTTAGGGGCATTTGCCCAGGGTAGCAGCTAGGTTAGGGGGGGGAGGGGAGGGTGGAGGGATGGGGGTCTATGTAGGGTAAGGTTTTTTTTTACTTTAGGGTTTGTTCCTCCTTTAAGGCAGGGCCTTTGCTAAGTTGAAGAAGCAAGGTGTGGTGTAGTGTAGTGTAACTACAACTCCCACAGGCTACTGCGCAATAAAAATAGGGAAGAATGGACGCATGACAAATGACCCGCAGGGTAACTTACAATAATGAGGCAATTGCAGTATTGAAATACCAGCCTACTAGGACAGACAGATGAGACAGCTAGGAATGTGACTCCCATAAAGATGTAGTCAAGCAGTAAGGCAGACCTCCAGGTAGATGTACCTTGCAGTGGTCCGGATCCCACCCAGTGGAGAAGAAGTCTAAGTCTGACACCCTATCAACTGTGGTCCCTTCACTAAAGGAAATCTAGGAGCCTTGGGAAGCTACTCCCTGCTACAATCCTCGATGAAGCTCCAGCTGCTCTTACTATCTGTCCTCACTATCTTACTCTCCTAGAGAGTACTATAACAGATCTTATCGTGTCTCTAGCTGACCTCGTTCACGGGGTCCCAGCTCCCCGACTCTGTCTGGTACTGGTCCCTCTAGGGCAGATTGACTTTACTGGGCCTTGTGTACCCAGGCTCAATGGGAACATCCAGATGGTTAGGACAAAAAAAGCCAAAGAGGAAGATCCACCCCTTTCCATACACTATATTTAAGTGTGGCAGAAAGTGGTCATTACACCTCTTGACCAATAACTAAGATATGTAGATTAACACTAGATACATGGGCTTTTGCCCAGCAACTAGGGAAAAGGAGGAAGGGTAGGAAATTAAAGCCATAGGGACATATTAACCCTATGGGTCCCTACATAAGTTTATGTCGCTCTGTACATTTATTTTTCATTGCCATTCTTTATCATCAGTTTCTATCTCACCATGAAATGCATCCATGACAGTTAGCTCTTGGGCCTCTCATGCTGCAATAATTCTGTTATATATAATGTGTAATAGCTTATAGTATGTGTTTGCTTGCTCCTATGTGTGCCAGATAATACCACTGCCAAACAGCATTGGCACAAACTGTAACTGTGATGTCAAACTGATACCATGTGATAAGGAACTTTTATTTATTCAGACTGTTCCTGGTAATTAGGGGTTTATCAGCAAATTATTTAAATAATAAAACAGACGGACATAACTTATTGTATTCACAAGCCTCATATCATTTTTGCATTTGTCCATGTGAGTTAAAGCTGCCATATTGCTTGAAACTTGCCTCTGCTATTTTGTGGTTGTAGCACAGCACAATCTGCTTATGACCAAATTTATGGGCAACGTGCAAAATGTGCAGGCATACTGTATTATAATGCAGTGTTATTTGAAGAACTCCAGCGTAATTGCATGCACCAACAAAGTAGCAGGTGCTGTAGCAAACGAGACCTGTAGCAAACTAGACCTTTGCACCTGTCATTCCATTAATGCATAAGTCTGTCTATGCTTAATTCAGGACTAGAGCTTGAAATATGGGATCCAATAGAGCAGTGGTAGGCTGGGAACTCTAACATTATTGTAATAAATGCATTTATGGAATATACCTAACCTGCCATGTGTTTTTATTTAGCGTTTTTTTCCGTAATTCCTGCATCATGCTTAGTAAGAATTGTTGTTCCATGGTCATTAATGTCAGCCGAATTAGAAGTCACCCAAAGGTCTGTTTCCATTAAAATTTCACCCGAGGTTTCTCAGGAGCAACTTTCTGACTTCTTTTCTGAGATCCATGCCATCAACAGAACTGGTACCAGGACAAGGATCCTGGGATGTTAGGATTCTTTGCAAGTAAGGAGGAAGAATTGATTGCACATGACTCAAGATATTTTGTGAAAATTGCCTCTTAAAGCCAAATCTTAATGTCATTGGCAGCAGCTACTGGGGACAAGTGGACAAGTCCACTGGGTAATGTTGCACTGACTACAGTTACATAGTTAGTTACATAGTTACATAGTTAAATTGGGTTGAAAAAAGACAAAGTCCATCAAGTTCAACCCCTCCAAATGAAAACCCAGCATCCATACACACACCCCTCCCTCCTTTTAATTAAAATTCTATATACCCATATCTATACTAACTATAGAGCTTAGTATCACAATAGCCTTTGATATTATGTCTGTCCAAAAAATCATCCAAGTCCCTCTTATAGTCATTAACTGAATCAGCATCACAACATCACCCGGCAGTGCATTCTACAACCTCACTGTCCTGACTGTGAAGAACCCCCTACGTTGCTTCAAATGAAAGTTCTTTTCTTCTAGTCTAAAGGGGTGGCCTCTGGTACGGTGATTCACTTTATGGGTAAAAAGGTCCCCTGCTATTTGTCTATAATGTCCTCTAATGTACTTGTAAAGTGTAATCATGTCCCCTCGCAAGCGCCTTTTTTCCAGAGAAAACAACCCCAACCTTGACAGTCTACCCTCATAATTTAAGTCTTCCATCCCTCTAACCAATTTAGTTGCACTTAGTCTCTGCACTCTCTCCAGCTCATTTATATCCCTCTTAAGGACTGGAGTCCAAAAATGCCCCCATACTCCAGATGAGGCCTCACCAGGGACCTATAAAGAGGCAGAATTATGTTTTCATCCCTTGAGTTAATGCCCTTTTTTATGCCAGACAGAACTTTAATTCTGGGCAGTGTCATTCTGTGGCTACTAAAGCAAATAGACAAAACCCCCAGATCCTTCTCATTTAAGGAAACTCCCAACACACTGCCATTTAGTGTATAACTTGCATTTATATTATTTTTGCCAAAGTGCATAACCTGCATTTATCAACATTAAACCTCATTTTCCAGTTTGCTGCCCAGTTTTCCAGTTTAGACAAATCATTTTGCAAAGTGGCAGCATCCTGCATGGAACCTATAGTTCTGCACAATTTAGTATCATCTGCAAAAATAGAAACAGTACTTTCAATGCCCACCTCCAGGTCATTAATAAACAAGTTGAAAAGCAAGGGACCTAGTACAGAGCCCTGCGGGTTCCTTCAGCAATCACGGCATTGATAGGGAGAGGCAGCTACCTATAACAGCTCTAATCCAAGAGTCCTTTCCAGACACTCACATAAACAATATATAACAATAGCCTTGGATATTATGCTTGTCCAAGAAATCATCCAAGCCATTCTTATAGTCCTTAACTGAATCAGCATCACAACATCACCCGGCAGTGCATTCCACAACCTCACTGTCCTGACTGTGAAGAACCCCCTACGTTGCTTCAAATGAAAGTTCTTTTCTTCTAGTCTGAAGGGGTGGCCTCTGGTGCAGATCCTCTTTATGGGTTAAAAGGTCCCCTGTTATTTGTCTATAATGTCCTCTAATGTACTTGTAAAGTGTAATCATGTCCCCTCACAAGTGCCTTTTTTCCAGAGAAAACAACCCCAACCTTGACAGTTTCCCCTCATAATTTAAGTCTTCCGTCACTCTAACCAGTTTAGTTGCACTTAGTCTCTGCACTCTCTCCAGCTCATTTATATCCCTCTTAAGGACTGGAGCCCAAAACTGCACTGCATACTCCAGATGAGGCCTCACCAGGGACCTTTTTTATGCAAGACAGCACTTTATTTGCCTTGGCAGCCACAGAATGACACTGCCTAAAATTGGACAATTTGTTATCTACATAAATCCCCAGATCCTTCTCCATTAAGGAAACCCTCAACACACTTTAATTTAGTCCATAGAAATAATACTTTCAATGGCCACCTCCAGGTCATTAATAAACAAGTTGAAAAGCAAGGGACCTAGTACAGAGCCCTGCGGTACTCCACTAACAACACTGGTCCAATTAGAAAATGTTCCATTTACCACCACTCTTTGAATCTATCCTTAAGCCAGACCTATATCCAGGTACAAATACTATGTTCCAGATCAAATTCATTGATTTAACCAGTAGCCACTGTGAATGCAGGGACTTTGGTAAGTCCAACCAATGTTTTTATTGGCCATCAGTTGTCAGTGAGATTCTGGGAGTTCTAGATAAACATCAACAGATGGAGGACATTCTGATGTATACAAGCATGAACTACAAGCCAGGTCTCCAATATGAGGGTAACATGCATACGGCCACGCTTATCACCCCCACCTTGTGTATATAGCATTTCCCCTTCTGTATAGTGTCATTGCCCAGCATGAACTGTGTGGCAATAAACATGAGATTTTAAGAGCCAGTGGTAATTATTTCAGTGCAAAACTTTGCCAGGTTAGTGAAGCGATCCAGGACAGAGGAGCCAATGCAGTATATTGTTCTTGGATAAGGATATGTAATATACTGGTCTGAGGCGAGAGAGAGAGAGGAGGGGGAAATCAGTTCCAGTTATTCTGTCAGTGAGTGACTTTTTAATCCCATGAATGTACTACAGGGCTGATTCTGGGTATTTTTCTGGTGGTTTGCCCTGAAGTGTTCCTGCAGCTGTTGAAATGCTCCCCACGAGCTGTCCTGGCTGAGTGGGCACAAGTGCTTAACAGCTCAACCAGCACACACAGCACAAACAGGAGGAGTGCAGATGTCCTATTAAATGAACCATTAACCAAATCTCCCCCATCCACAAAGCTCCAGGCAGCCCACTGATTCCTCTGTCAAAATAGTGCTGTAATGCATCGTTCACTTAAAGGGATACTGTCATGGGAAAAAATTTTGAAATCTGACATGGGGCTAGACATATTGTCAATTTCCCAGCTGCCCCAAGTCATGTGACTTGTGCTCTGATAAACTTCAGTCACTCTTTACTGCTGTACTGCAAGTTGGAGTGATATCACCCCCTCCCTTTTCCACGCCAGCAGCCAAACAAAAGAACAATGGGAAGGTGACCAGATAACAGCTCCCTAACACAAGATAACAACTGCCTGGTAGATCTAAGAACAACACTCAATAGTAAAACCCATGTCTCACTGAGACACATTCAGTTTCATTGAGAAGGAAAAACAGCAGCCTGCCAGAAAGCATTTCCCTCCTAAAGTGTAGGCACAAGTCACATGACCAGGGGCAGCTGGGAAATTGACAAAATGTCTAGCCCCATGTCAGATTTCAAAATTGAATATAAAAAAATCTGTTTGCTCTTTTGAGAAATGGATTTCAGTGCAAAATTCTGCTGGAGCAGCACTATTAACTGATTCATTTTGAAAAAAAAATAATAATATCTAATATCTAATATACTGTTATTAAACTACTTTTAAATGAGGGAAGTATCATGATTTCACATTCTTATTTGCCTTGGATTCAGCAGCCCATGGTGGACGACATTCCCAGTTATTCCAGTATTTATTCTTGCCCATTTTATGTTGGCTTTCTATTCACTTTCAGGGCTGTTATGCCCAAGGAGACTTATCTATTAACGTATTCATATTTATCAATGGGGCTGGTGGAGTAATTAGATGTTACAGGGACCCAAAACATTGGTAATGGTAAGTTGACCTATTCTACCATGATCTATTGATATTGTTCATTAATTAGGGTCATACTGGCCCCCCTACACTCCTGGGCGTATCTGCTTCCTCTGTAGTTACACCCCTGAGTTGGTGATATTGTTTCTCATACCCTGACTTATAAGCAAGCTGGTAAATTCATAGGCCTCCTTCAAAGAAGAATTATCTGCATCTGGACTGACCTGACTAGTTCTGCCTTTTCCGTCTTTTGCATTCTGCTAAGGGAACCCTAGTATTCTTCCAGGTCCAGGGTTCCCTTGCACTCAACTAAGCGATATCTTGCAATCCATCAGAGCTGACTGGACAGACACATTGACATAGGAAGGAACATGTCTGCATGTAAATACCTTTGTGACCAGTGTCTCATTTTTATGTCCATTTCGTTGCTTTGCATTTGCAATCTTATATGAGCCCTTGGGAGTTTGGCACAAGTGCTGCTTTGTGCTCCTTCACATTTTTGTGTGTGTTTTCCTCCATCTCATGTTAAAACAACAGTAAAAGCGTTGGGGAAGATATTTGAGAAGCTGATCTGTTTTTGTTGTGTTTTTCCAGCATATATTTACTTGTGTTCTCAGGAAAAGGAAGCAACTGCAAGCCAGCGAGGCCTCTTCCTCAGAGGAATCTTGGATCAAACTCTGCAAGAATGGGATCCCAAACAGAGCAGCCCCTGAAAAGGAATGCAGATACAGCTGAACAGGGACACTCACTGTATGTGTATTATTATATTACTGTATAATAGCAACATAATAATAATATGAAGGTCAAAGGAATCCTCTCAAAGTTCCTGTTCAGAAGCAAAAGTGGAGCTCACCACACTCCCCGGGACTCACACGTGGATTCCAGGCCCCTCCTAATCGGATGCAGTCAGTTTCAAAAGTCTATTGACCCAGATCAAACACTGCGGTTCCTCAAGTTGGAGATAAAATTATTTTCCTTTTATTTCATTTCTCTTTAAAAGCAGTCGGCAATGTCATTGTACAATAGTTAGAAACTACTGACGCATTTCATGATCCACATTAATTAGTTCCTCGGAGTATAATCACAATCTATAAAAAGCACAACTCTCTACATACCAACACACACACCATTTTGAAAACTTTCTTTAAGGTATACGCGCATAAATAAAGAGAAAGAGAGAAAAAGGAAAATATTTATGGAAATAAATGAAAAGAAAAAATTGATTGCATTGAAGTGAATGGCGGGAGTCACACACATCCACATTGTTTATATAATGTATTGTTTATATAATATATTTTATATAAATATATGATATGAAATGAAATGTAATAGTATGAAACTTCTCCAGGTTGTACAAAAAGTTAAAGATTTTGTTGTTTTTTGAAAGCATTTTTTTGTGTGTATACCTTTAAGAAAGTTTTCAAAATGGTGTTTGTTGGTATCTATAAAGTTGTGCGTTATGTACGTTGTGATTATACTCTGTAGAAATGATCAATGTGGATCACGAAACACATCAGTAGTTTGTAACTATTGAACGATGCGATTGCCGACTGCTTTTAAAGAGAAATTAAATAAAAGAAAAATTATTTTATCGCCAACTTCAGGAACCGCAGTGTTTGATCTGGGTCAATAGACATTTGAAAAAAAGGAATCCTTATCCATGTATTTTCCTTTTTAAACATGACATTGGGTAATAAGGCTGCAATTTATTATCTTCAACGTACATCCCTTAATGACATTGCTGCCTTAATATTTATTATGCCTACTTTATAGATCCCAGTAGAGCAGCGCAGTCTGTTTTTGTGTTCTAGAAGTACAGTTCAAAGAATGCCTAGGCTGGGCCCACAGAATGGCAGTTCCAGACCCAATTATATCTAAAAATACAAATCTGCTATGAAGGTGCCACTACTGTGTAAAGGAAAGAGAAGAGAACATTGGGCCTGCTTGTAACTTGGTTCAACCGTACACTATTTATAAGCATATTTAATTTGTCATATACAGGTATCGGATTTGTTTTCCAAAAAACTGTTGTTCAGAATGCTCCAAATTAAAGGAAGGCCATAGTCCCATGAAGTCCTTTTTAATCTATTACTTCAAATTTTGAAAACAGATTTTCTTTTTCTCTGTAATAATAAAACAGTAGCTTGTACTTGAAACTAACTAAGATATACTGTAATTAATCCTTATTGGAGGCAACCCCATCCTATTCAGTTTATTTACTGCTTAAATAATTTTTTAGTTGACTTAAGGTATGGAGAACCAAATTACAGAGAATGTACCTGTATTTTTTTTTAGTAGAGACATTCCTAAACTATGAGTATGGGCCTATAGGGGATGGTAGATGTATTTTATAGGCCCATTTGGTAGAAATAGGATATGATGCCAATGTTAATCTTAGAAAAGAAAGCTAAAAGGGATAGTAAGGCAGATATTTTGCCAGAGAAGGTGACAGCCTTGGTTAGGAGACTGGGGGCCTTTCTGGGTGATACCAACTGGAAAACAGGTTTGCTTTTTTTATAGTGTGATGTGTCATTGGCTAGCATGCAACTCAGAGCACATTCATAGCATAGTAACATAGCAAGTAAGGTTGAAAAAAGACACATGTCCATCAAGTTCAACCTTTTATTTATTTTATTTTTTTTATCTGCCTAACTGCTAGTTGATCCAGAGGAAGGCAAAAAACCCATGTGAAGCCTCTCCAATTTGCCTCAGAGGGGGAAAAATTTCTTCCTGACTCCAAGATGGCAATCGGACTTTTCCCTGGATCAACTTGTACTATGAGCTATCTTCCATACCCTGTATTCCCTCACTTGCTAAACACCATCCAACCCCTTCTTAAAGCTATCTAATGTATCAGCCTGTACCACTGATTCAGGGAGAGAATTCCACATCTTCACAGCTCTCACTGTAAAAAACCCCTTCCCAATATTTAGGCGGAACCTCTTTTCTTCTAATCGGAATGGGTGACCCTGTGTCAGCTGGAAAGACCTACTGGTAAATAAAGCATTAGAGAGATTATTATATGATCCCCTTATATATTTATACATAGTTATCATATCACCCCTTAAGCGCCTCTTCTCCAACATGAACATCCCCAATTTGGCCAGTCTTTTATGTTCAGTAATGCTGGTAACAAGCTGATTTCCTTGTTGTCTGCTCAATGGTAAGATATTTTACAATTTGGCAAGAGCCAGTTCTAATCTCACAGATCCCCCCACAGATTAGGTTGGCTGTGGATACACAAACTGTCTTATTTTATTGTTTTTTTAAAACCATAATTAAACTCTATCAATAAAATTCGGTAACGGAAAATTGTTCCCAAAGCGAAATTGTATTGCTTAATGCAAACAAATTTTCCTTTGTGTCAATTTAATAAAGCTTTTGCCAGCCCGGAAACTGTTTATCGACCATTTCTAACAGTGAAAGAAAGATTGCAAAGTGTATAGTCTACTATAACTTCTTACTGGAGAAGTTATGGTTGCTCCAAAAGATTACACCACCTTCAAGCACGTTTGTTAAATTCACAATGTGATAACAGTCTAAGGAAGAATATTACATTGTGAAATGCTAATTTTTATTCTAATTTGTGAAAATTGTTTTTCCTCTTTGCAACTCTTACTACATTCCCCCCTTTGTCCTTGAAATCACAACTCCCATGTAATTTATTAAAATATCCAAATATAACAAGCACAGAAAAAAAAAAACACTGGACCATCCAAAAAAAATAAAATAAAATTACCTCGAAAACCACTAAAAGGTCAAGATTTTTGGGCAATTACTAGCGAAAAAAATCAGATATCCTCTAAAATTCCCATTGACTTTTATAGGACCTCAACAGCTTTTATTTATCGAATTTATATACAGGTATGGGACCTGTTATCCAGAATGCTTGGTACCAGGGGCTTTCTGGATAACAGATCTTTCCGTAATTTGAATCTTCATACCTTAAGTCTACTAGAAAATCATGTACTGTAAGCATTAAATAAATCCAATAGACTGGTTCTGCTTCCAGTAATGATTATTGGGATCAAGTACAAGGAACTGTATTATTATTACAAAGAAAAAGGAAATCACTTTTAAAAATTTGGATTATTTGGATAAAATGGAGTCTATGGGAGATGGCCTTTCCATAATTCAGAGCTTTCTGGATAATAGGTGTCCAGATAATGGATCCCATACCTGTTTAAGACCTTTTTTAAAAAACAAATCTTTGGTGAAAATTCGGTGAAAAAAAAAATAGAAATTTGAATGTTAGTAAATAGACCCCTTAGAAGTGGCACCAGATTTAGAACATGGTCTAAACTGCTCATTACTGGGCTGATGAAGATCCAGTTTGCCTGGAATTCGAGTGAATGACGATACAGTCAGAAAGGTAAGCAGGTTTAAATTTAGGAGGGTCTAGGCAGGGTGACTTGAAATACCTTCGATAGCCTCTTAGGCACAAATCTGCAGCTGCAGGCCTGGATTCTCAATCTGTGGGGTTTGGCAAATGCCAGAGGGGCTGCTGTAAGGTCCCATAGACAGTCATTATTTAGTGGGCTGGTGGAGGACTATTTAGGCCTCTGTGTACTTGGACTGCCAGGGCCTATTTTGACTCCCAGTCCAGGCCTGCGGCTGATCATAGTTAAGTCACCTTGTGCTTTATTCGCTAGTGGCACCCATCTGGATACACAGCCTGAGAATGAGGTTTCTATTTGTTGTTTTCCTTTTACCTAAATTCTATCCATGGCCCCTGACAGCTCCCCCACCCTTAACTAGAAGATGACCTTAGGCTTCACCTAGAAGAACCTTCCGCACAACTGACCATTCACTGACAGTTCTGAAAGAGACTATTTGTGAAGTCCTGATTGTAGGAGCTGCTCCGCAGTGACACCCTCTGAACTGAACTAGTGTTTCTGATCACCAGATACATGAATGGCAAGTTCGGCCCTTCATTGTTATTATAATTATAATGCTATCGGGCAATAAAAGAGTCTGTGTGCTAGCTACTCTCATGCTTGATTGGGGATCATGGTTCTATAACCTGCATTGAGGATTACTTAGTCCATTCTCTCCTCCCCACCCCTTGACGTAACTGGTTTCATACATGAAAGATGTTCAGGCACTTACTGACTTTTTACTCTACTCTACAAAGTGGGCCAAACATTTCTTATGTGTGCAAAGCTGCTCTTGGTTTGAGTATCAAAGGCGTGTCTCTTTGAACAAGTCAACAAGTAGAGCCAATCTACACCTTCACATGTGACTGCATATTTTCTTATTGCTCCTCTGGGGTTCTCAACCAGTTCTCAAGCCTCAGGGGTCAGACCCTGCTGTTCCTGAGTTAAACAAAAGCTGGCCAGTTACCATGAAGGATTGCCCCAATGCCAGCCAGGTTTGGTGGGAGCTGAAGCTGTATGAGTTGAATATGTATGAATATTGTAAGGCAATTGGCAAGTTAGCTGTAGGAGTAGCTTATAGTCAATCTTCTAGTAAATGGAGAGATAGAGGCTCAACTCTACAGAAAGGACAATAAAATGATGAAGACATTGGCTGGGGTAATAATACTACCATTACATTTTTGACAACCAAATGTGCAGGTACTAGAACACCCAAGCAAAAGTGACTATTATACCTGTCTTACCTATTACACCTATCTCATTTAATGTATGTTGCAAAAAGCAAACTTGGAATTGTGGAATGGGAAGTGTGGCACCTTAAAATTATAGATTAGGATTCTAGTTCATCAGTTTAAACCAAGGAGTAGAAGGGCAAACTGGTTGTTCTTTGAAAATATCATTATTAAACTCAATTTATTTCTTTTAGGGATTTTTCTTGTTCATATTACAGACCAACCTATGTGGCATTGTCCTGTGAGGGGGTCATGGAACCTTTCCAGCCCCCCTCTACTATCCCGCTAGTTACACCACTGTATATTAATACAATGCAGTCGAGGATTAAAACAATCACCCAATGTGCAGTGGGGCGTTATTAGACTTTGCTTTATGTTTTGTTTCATTCACCTTGTTATATCTGCCATATTATAAAGGGGTTAATATGTTGCATTTCCAGCTCTGCCGTTTATATAGGCCCAACCCTTCAACTAATCTACATTTTCCATGATGGAGCCTAGTGGGAAAGTTCTAGCAATCTAAAATTAACTGATTTCATGGAAACAGGAAGAAATATAAGTGATCTGTGCTGCGAGAGTGCAAGGACAGTGCCGAGACACTAAAAATAAAATGTGGCAGATCTGATACTGTCCCTACAAAAAACTGAGTTGTCTGACTCACTCACTATGACTCAGAAATAAAGCCAAATTCAGAACTCCTTGGCCATAACAATGGAGGAGACTAATGAATGTAATTAAACCTGTTTAGCTTGTTGGGACCATATGCTCCATCCAATTATGCAAATTCCTAGACCTTGTCTTTCTGGATTCATAGATAGATGATACTAAACTGATATAAAAATAGATAAATAGAAAGATAGATAAATAGAAATAGATAGATAGATAGATAGATAGATAGATAGATAGATAGATAGATGATAGATCGATAGATAGATAGATAGATAGATAGATAGATAGACAGACAGACAGACAGACAGACAGACAGACAGACAGACAGACAGATAGATAGATAGATAGACATACAGACCGACAGACCGACAGACCGACAGACCGACCGACAGACAGTAGATAGATAGATAGATAGATAGATAGATAGATAGATAGATAGATAGATAGATAGATAGATAGATAGATAGATATACAGACCGACCGACAGACAGACAGACAGACAGACAGACAGACAGACAGACAGATAGATAGATAGATAGATAGATATGCAAAATGCTCAGTATGAAATTAAGATTTGGTTTTACTTAATGTAAAGGATCTACATAAATCCCAAACCCTGAAACCATTACACAAGAGCTGCATTACCTGCTGTCACTATATAGATGAATCATTATGACGTGCAATAATAGGCTTTGCTATAATGTACCCCCTGTTATAGTATACTGTATATATATATATATATATATATATATATATATATATATATATATATATATATATATATATATATATAGATATATATATATATATATATATATATATATATATATAGATATATATATATATATAGATATACGGTGTATATATATATATATATATATATCTATATCCATAGATAGCTTTGGGGGCTTCCCTTATTTAGAGCTGGTTTTAGGCAGAGGGGGCATTCTCTGTGGGCTTCCAGCATCCCAGAGTCCAATTGGTTGGAAAAATATTCATATTAAATCAAGTAACAACTTTCTGAATTTTAATATATGCAGAAAATACAGTAGGAATGTCCATCCTGCAGCCCTCCAGCTGCTGTGACTTGAAGTTCCTCTGCCTTCCAGAGAATCTGTGCACTACCCACTATAGAAATATAGAGGGACTTCAAGTTCAAGAATCCATCATGGTGGTGGAGGGGTTGCATGAAACTGTCAGCCTAAGAGATGTTGGGAAATAGTTTGTCAAAGTAATATGGTTTCCTTCCAATCTGTGTAATCATTTCTTTGTATATCTGTCAGGTCAGATAGTGTTATGCACCTTTTCTACATGAGCCTGACTCATGTCAAAGAATGAGAGGTATATTTTCCCTTTAAACTCCCAGTATCTTACCAGCAGCAAAGTTCTGTCAGTGGGGTACAGGGAGTGGAAGTTTAACAACAGGTTGGACATGCTAATACATATATTCTTTCCTGTAATTATGACCTTTGTGTAATATCTTTTCTAACATAGGCCTTGGATTGTTGGCCTAAGGTTCAAGTCATTGGATCTGTCATTAGATTATTTTTTTCAACAAAATGTATGCAAAAGAATATAATGGAGCTTTGTCCTCAAACTGTTATGCTTGGTTTGTACGTTATAATTCAGAAATGTATTTTTATTTGTTTAAATGACATATACACCAAAGTGACATGAAATATCCCACCAAAAAAATCAGTATTGCATTTAAATAGCAGTCAAGTTATATACTGGATGTCATTCTGCAGATCAGTCCTTTAATACCAGTAAAATTATGTTTTCCGCATTGTTTCTTATGTAGAACATGGGTAAAAACTAGAAAATTTGTGAAATCTTTGCATGTGGTGCAATACACTTTTGCATCAGTAGGTGGCGCTGTGTACTTGCCTATAAAGGCTGTACAATTAAGTGATTCATATCTGGAGAGCTCATAGGGAGAGATGCATAGATAAAGGATCCCTAACCATTCCTGGTGCTTGAAGAAGGCAAACAATTGTGTCTTTCCTCAGTTATTAATCATATTTTACCGCTTTTATACAGAGCCATTGCCCATTAAAACCCACCCTTTTGTGGGTGCTGAAAGGGCAACATGGGAAAAGGAGGGGAGACTGTACACAGATTCTAAATATTTCAATATCTGTGACTTTGTGTTTGACCTTAGCAGAAGAAGGACTAATCCAGCAATGTAATAGACTTTCATAGAGATATGGAAAATGGCTGTTTTTTTTTTTTTTATCGGCATTACCATGGAAACTATCAGAGCGAGGGCCTAGCTGAGATACATTGGAGGTTATTAAATGTGTGCTGGCGTGTGCGTTTTGTCATTGTGAATCACTCAGGCCCTAATACATAATGTTTGGCTTATTAAAAAAAAACAACATGTTCCGTTCTCTGTTCCCAGAATTCTCCTGCGAGAGCCCAAAGCAGCTTTAATGTGTGTAGCCCTGCCAGTGCCAGTCTGAAACTGCCATTTATAGGAACTATATATAGGAACGCTGTGCTTGGTGCATGTGACAGGGACGTTAGATTGTAAGCTTCTCTGGGCTAGAGACTGGATGATACCTTTCTATATATAATATACCTTTCTATACACACTATCCCACAATGATTGCCCCCCAGCTGACAGTTACTTGCTCAAAGGATTGAGAAAGGTCCTAACTAGGAGCGAAATGTTGGACTTTGATATGATGCAAATAAAGAAGTGAAGATTTTTTACATGGGTGTGCCGGTTTTTTGATGTTCGTGGATATATATACTGTATATCATACCCAGTATATACACAGTATATGAAATTATATATATATGAGATGAGTCTTTATATGCATTTACATCTCAGTTTTGCTTAGTGTAGATAAAATCACAAACAGCTAACAATCTAGAAAGTGTTCTATCTATCTATCTATCTATCTATCTATCTATCTATCTATCTATCTATCTATCTATCTATAGTCTATATATATATATCTGTAAAACATGAAATGTACTAATGGGGGGGATGATGGCAGGTACATAGGGAGTGTCAGTTTTGTAGGGGTGCTTAGTACTAGTACTGGCAGGATTTGCAGCTGTGACATATCCAGGGGTTGCTACAATGGAGTGAGTGACTGTGATGTCTCTGTCTATTGATTGAGAGGACTCCATCAGCAGCAGGATCAGTGCAGCATCAGGACGTACAAGGCTTCCCAGACGCTTCTTAGAACTGCCATTGGCCCGAGGTTGCACCTTTGTTGGACATTATTATATTCATATAATCAAACTCCCCCATATTTGGATTTAATTATCAGCCCACATTATGAGAAAAGCCTGGGTTTGACACTGGCACAGAGGGAGCTCAGCAACTCCCTATTGGGGCGCAACCAATCAGATCACTGCACTATGTGTATCTATATCTGGGCCCACTGAGCATTTTGGGGCCAAAAAGGGCCACTTTCAACTGTCACATGTTTGCCACTCAAATGGAAAAGCAGTCATGGCTGATGTGAACCCTTCTCTTCCAGCTCAAATAAACTAGAATACACCCATGTCTATCATCTATCAATAGTCTACCTTCCTATCTGTCTGTGTATTATCTATCTTATTTCATCTATCTATATGTCAGTTATGTGTCATCTATCTATCTATCTATCTATCTATCTATCATCTATCTATTTATCTATCTATCCATCTATCCATCTATCTATCTATCTATCTATCTATCTATCTATCTATCTATCTATCTATCTATCTATCTATCTATCCATCTATCCATCTATCCATCTATCCATCTATCCATCTATCTATCTATCTGCCTCTGTTTATAAATGATATACCATCTAGCAGTGATCTAGTTATCAGTCTATCATTTCTCTATCATTCAGCTGTCTATAACTGATAGGACACATATCAAGCATCAGTTTCTGTCTGATTGGCTGTTGGTCTCTCTATCTGAGAAGGGAAGTGGAATTCAGATTTGCAATGGATTTTAACCCTCTGAGTAATGATTCCTGCACATAGTTCCTGGTGAGTCCGTTCTCTGTACTTGTCTGTATGGGAAATGATTGGGAACTTTACTTTGATATAACATCAGCTACCTACATGTGCTTCCTAGTGTGTATATGTGATAGGGACCTTAGACTGTAAGCTCCGCTGGGGCTGATGGGAATCATATATAATCTCTGTACAACTCTGCAGTATGTGACAGCACTATATATATAATAGATAGAAATAGTGCCCTGTCAGTTGGCTGCAGTAATCCCTCTAATGAGTCTGTCCTTATGACTCCCTGATTGTGAGAGTAATTAACTTCATAAATCTATACTGGAAAATGCAAATGTTGCTTAATTTATAGCTGAATGTATAGCTTGCTTGGGATATGGGGGATACAAATGATGGCTGTTCAATCACTTTTTAGGGAATAGTTAATTCAGTGTCATGGACCTATTTATGTGACTGAATGACTTAAGGTGGGCATACACGGGTAGATTTCAGCTGCCAATTCTGTTTTTTTTAAACTGTTTTATGTCTGGTGCCCTTCGACGTACAAACTTGACTGATATGTGGCCAAACAGTGTCCAGATGTCATTTGGGCAGGTTTGAGCAGTTGTCTCTGATGGCTCCAATTCCTGCTGTAGTTATCCGATTGTTTAACCCTAGGGCCAACAATCTGACTGATATTGTCCGATATTGTGGTCATACACAGGCAGATTAAAGCTGCTGATAGACTGATCTGCCAGTGTATGGGGGCTTCCCAGTAGCGTTCCTAGAAGGGGGCGGGCCCTGGTGCGTGACGCGAAGCCGGGCCCAGCCCCCCTCCGTACGGCCGAATTTCAGTGGCGTGCGGCGCTGCCGGGGGCCCTGAGGGGGTGCGGGCCCGCTCGCACCCCCTGCTCCCGCGGTAGTTTCATTGGGACTTCCGAAGGGTCTCCCCATTCCAAAGTGGGATTTGGCTTGTGGGACACCAGGAAAAATCAGGTGGGCCCCTGCTCTTTTGGGCCCCATGGGCCCAGATCCAATCCAGCGCTCCCTCTTCTTTCCGGTCACGCTGCAGAGCCGTAAAAACGTATGCGCATGCATACGGCTAGTTGATACGGCCCCATCCCATCAGCACCCATTGTCTTTGTTGTAATCCGATCATTTGGCCCTGGGGCCAAACGTTCCAATTAACCCAATATTGCCCTGCAGTTGGTGGGCATATCAGGGAAATATCCGCTTGTTTGGTGAAGTTCTTAATGTGTGTGGCCACCTTTAGGACGACATATCGTGGGAAAGATCAACTAGTTTGGCGACTTCACCAAACGAGCAGATCTTATAGTGTATGGTCACCTATAGTTATACATAGAATGGCCTTAATTATCATATTCCCCAATCCTACTCTCTGCGAAAGTGGAGGAGTCTGAGGAGGGTGCCCCCACTCTGGGGGTCTGTATTTTTGTACAGTGGCAGGGGTGCAATTGCACCAGTGCTCTGCCCCCTATGGGTAATGGCTTAAAGGACAAGGAAAGTTAAACTAAAAAAGTAGGCTAGAAATGTTGTATGTTTTGTGCTTCTGTACCAGCCCAGGGCAACCACAGCCCTTTAGCAGTAAAGATCTGTGTCTCCAAAGATGCCCCAGTAGCTCCCCATCTTCTTTTCTGCTGATTCACTGCACATGCTCTTTGCTGATGTCAGTTACTGAGCTTAGGGCTGGCTCAAAATATACAGTACACATAGAATAGAAATGTCACAATATAGTAATTAATACAGATGGCATGGCATTTTTAGCCCTATTCATTTTTAGGATTTAGTTCTCATTTAAACTGTGTTTTAGGTACAGTGTTCCACATACAGGTGCAGGTGGGGATGAAGCTATTATTATGTTCCTGTCAGTGTACAGGTTGTAAGTGTAGGATTAATTGTATAGTTATGCTGTTGCTGAGACACAACTCCCAGTTTCCCCCAGTAGTGTAAAGGCATTTGACAATGTGGAAAGCTGTAGTATAACAACAGTCAGAGAGCTGCAGGTTGGATTATAACTAATGGGGCAGATATTGTTGGGCCCAATCCCACTATAATGTAACCAATGAGCATAACCTTAATCTACACACACCTGTTAAATTGTGTATTTGTAGAGCAGTGATTATCTGTGCAACATCACCATCTCTCCTGGAGGATTTTCCCTTTAAAACACAGTGTGTGTAATTTATGCCGAGTGCCATATATTATCCCTACAAAGCCCTGTGCCTGTGCACTGGAGGCAGGGGGAAAATCCATAGATTTTTGTCTATATGCCCATCAAACGGTGAGATCTGCTCGGGTAAATGATGCATGTGATGCTGGGGATGTGTTTGTTGTGTGAGTCTGAAAAGCCTGAGATTATCTGCAAGGTCCTGATAAGAAACACCATTTATTCTGCTGCACTTTGCAGCCAATTTCCCAGCCTATTCTCTGGCAGCCTCCAGGAGCCACAGAGATAACGATTGCTCTATTTATTATCTTCACAAGGAACAAAGATTAGCCAGCACACATGAAAAATTACCCCCGGATCCCAATAATAAGAGAGAGGACACTCGTGTAGTTGCTGAGCCCCATCAGCTCCTTTAGCAGCCACAGGGGCTGCCGCTTCCTCGAAAATGCAGAATATGTGCGATTAAATTGCTGGCAAAACGCTTGTGTGTTGCAGATGACATCTTTACTGCTCCAAATAAATAAATAAACACGAGGCCCCATCCTAAAACATTTCATTTCTCTCTCTGTCTCTTCCCCTCATTCATACACTGGGAATCTGCCTGCAGGGAGTGAGGAGTCGCATTTTATTGCACAAACATTTTTTGCGATAAATAAACTCAGTTTTACAGAAAGAAGTTGGGGGAAAAAAGGGGGGAGAGTAAAGGGGGAAACGAAGATAGAAAGAAAAATGTAGATGACTGTATATTCCAATACATGACTTTTTTATTAAGTATCATAATATACAGGAAGAAGAAGAAGAAGAGGAGGAGGAGGAGGAGGAGGAAGAAGAAGAAGAAGAAGAATACAAATAATAATAATAATAATAATGCAAATAATAATAAGAAGAAGAATACAAATAATAAGAAGAAGAAGAAGAATACAAATAATAATAATAATAATAATAATAATAATAATAATAATAATAATAAATTATTAATTTCTCAGCTAATTCGATTGCATTCGTTTTGTTTTAGTTTGACCTATTTTTATTGTATTTCAATTGTATTTATTCATGGATGGTTTTATGGATTTCTACGCAAACAGCAGCACATTTCCATTAGATTTCCGTATGTAGACGTGTATATATTCCACGAGACACGAGTTATGTTCTAATAAAGCAGCCAATGTCCATCTGAATTGTGGATCTTATCTGAGTTGGGGGGGGGGCTGATAAAGCAAAGGGAGTAATTAGGGCAATTCTATTGGATTCGTTCTGTTGGCTGCTGATAAGAATTATCTCCCCATATCAAGGGTGAACCACATCACAAAGCTTTGCAGAAACGCCAGGAAAATAGTTTTTTCCCCTCTTGCTAACATATTTCGCCCCATTATTATGATAATTTATTTTTTCCCTATTAAAGTTTTTTTTTTTTTCTGGCTTTTCAATAGATTCTTACAGAGTAGGTTTTTTTCTGTATTTAAATCGTGCTTGTGAAGAAGATAGCATTTCTGCTGTGTGAGATTCATGTTTTAATAATAATAATAATGTTTTCAAGCCCTAAATACATATTTGCATCGTATCTGAGTGATGTACAAAACGCCATTGCGCTGGGTGCCATTGTGAGCTGAGTGTAACGTGTAATATAAACATGAGCTAAACTGCAGGGCGCACAGCAGCACCTTCCCTGCGCCAGACTTTCATACATTAGTTCATACATTAGTTATGGCTGACTTGCTTAATGGGACTTAAACATTGGGAGATTTCTCTATTTGCAACATTGGTAATAGCTGTGTCTCTCATTCAGCTGATTTTTATTTGCTTGGTGCATTCAGCAAAATGTCTTTTCAGTAGTGGGAGAGACTCCACAAAGGTTACCAGAGAGCAGGAAATTAAATACATTGATCACTGAATGCAATACATGTTGGGTGATATTTGTGCGCCTTATCTAAAGGTGGGATCTATTATATATATTTATATATCGATAGGTTTGTGCCTGATCTGCCTTTCCCCAGGGAATAAATTAGATATATTGAGATAATTGCAAGTCCCTCTGTTTAATAGGGAGAAAACTATGCAAACAGGGGCCTTTACTAGATATAAGGATCTTATACTTTATCCCTCTAAACGTTTCGGTCACTGATTGGTTTGCAGCAACAGGTACATCTCCTGCATGTGTGTAAATGTTCTTGTGTACAGGATAAATATCAATGATACACATTAATTATAGGTTATTGTCCTCATGGTCTTGATAGAAAGATAGATAGATAGATAGATAGATAGATAGATAGATAGATAGATAGATAGATAGATAGATAGATAGATAGATAGATAGATAGATAATGGATGGATACATAACAGATAGATAGATAGAAAGAAAGAAAGATAGATAGATAGATAGATAGATAGATAGATAGATAGATAGATAGATAGATAGATACTGACATTAAGGCAGATATATATCTTCTAGAATGAAATTAGAAGACAAACAGACATAAATAAATCGACAAATTGAAAAAAATATATATAGATAGACAGATAGACAGACAGACAGACAGACAGACAGACAGACAGACAGACAGACAGACAGACAGACAGACAGATAGATAGATAGATAGATAGATAGATAGATAGATAGATAGATAGATGGTAAACAGAGATAGATAAAGAGAGAGAGAGAGAGAGAGAGAGAGAGAGAGAGAGAGAGAGAGAGAGAGAGAGAGAGAGAGAGAGAGAAATGTAAAGATGATAGATAGATAGATAGATAGATAGATAGATAGATAGATAATAGATAGATAGATAGATAGATAGATAGATAGATAGATAGATAGATAGATAGATAGATAGATAGATAGATAGACAGACAGGTAGATAGATAGATAGATAGATAGATAGATAGATAGATAGATAGATAGATAGATAGATAGATAGATAGATAGATAGATAGATAGATAGATAGATATGCAAAATGCTCAGTGTGAAATTAAGATTTGGTATGACTTTATGATAGATGGATGGATAGATGATATATTTTTTGTATAACGATATAAAAGGACAGACAGACAGATGGAGAATGTGAGATAGATGGGAATAAGAAACAGGTGTGCCCACTAGATACATTAAATTGTACTGCCAGTTTGACAGCAGCCGCCTGAATAGTATTGCGCTGCGCCTGCGCTGCGCAATTTTCGCTCTTTGTAGGATTAGCCTTTAGGACAAGCAGCCTCTCCAGGTTGCCAATTGCCATAATATCAATCCACGGAAAATCTCCAAGTCAAGTCGCGTAGGCAGTGACAGGGAGCGGTAACAAAAGGTGCAAGAGTCAGACAATGAGAGGAGCTTGTACAGATATTGTAGCGATGGGAATGGGGGCGAGGGGCCGAGCGAGTTATTATGTACATAAATACACACTGGCTGCTCAGTGCCATCCCTCAGTGCAAACATTACTGCCAATCGCTGCCAGTTTCTAAGGAGGCTGCTTGGCAACCCCAGTGTGTGTGTGTGAGAGAGAGAGAGAGAGAGAGAGAGAGAGAGAGAGAGAGAGAGAGGGGCAGGGAAGGGTCCCCAGGCTGGAGCCCCACTTTAATCAAGCATTGGGGGACACAGACAAGAAAAAAAGGAGGATAACCAATAAAGGTAAGGATTAACAACATTATCAGAATACCTTTGTCTCACAATCATTCCTCCCCAACATCCAGGCTGTGAAACTAAGGGTTTTAGCAATAGCTGATGTTTTAGTTATATATTATATGTTACTAGATATTGTCTATATACCTCCAACTGTAGCTTCTCTATTGTATGGGGCGAATCCATCAAAATTCCTTATTTTATATTCCAGCTCTTGAAATTCTGTAATTAGCTACATAAATTATATATATATATATATATATATATATATATATATATATATATATATATATATATATATATATATATATATATATATATATATATATATATAATTACATGATTCTGTTTATCTCTTTCCAATGTGTTTGGACATTTGTCGGTCTGTGTTTGCGCCTCACATTATTGATGGAATATTTTCTCCCTGCCTCACTGTGTAACTGTATCAAGTGTTCCATTACAGAGCAACAGACTTTCCTTTGGGAACTGACAGTTTGTAACTTTCTAATGAAAAGTGCTGCTGGGATGTCAAATAGGGACCTTCCCCCTGTTTTTTATAAAATCAGCCCCATGTCTATTAATGTTGTTACTGCCCGTTAATTATAGAATATTATATCTGTTTTCCAGGCAATTGAAGCAATTTTATCCAAATTAATAAAATAAAAAGGAGGTGTATTATTTAAATTTGCTTATTTAATTAAAGCTTTTTAATTTGGGAAAATAATCAAATATTTGGTCACAGGGTCATTGTTAGTATTACTCGTCTTTAAATTCTCAAGTGAGATTTGAATATTCTGTCGAAATTACCCTCATATGATTCGGTATCTGCCCATGCCATTAGTCATTTGGATAATTTATCCTGCATTTAAAGAAGTCTATAATTAAAAATATTTTGGTAACAAACTAGCAGAAATATGTATCTAGATATATCTTGAAATATTACCTAGATGTATTCTAGTTATATGTATATAATATATTTTTCTCCTAATAGCGGGACATTATTGTGTAGCTGGCCGACTGAGTGCAGCACTAGCAGTGTAACAATAAGGAGGTGCCCAGTGTCTGTTCTGTGCAGATAAAAGTTAATTAGAGATTACTGGAGTAGGAAAGTGCTGGTGTAACGTGCAGAGAATTCACCAGTCCCACTGGTGCCCGGTACACACCAGGGAATAGGACTCCCCCCAGTCTCTGGATGCCCAAAAAAAAAAGGATTTGCAGTGTCTATAGATGGGAAGAATGAAGCAGGATTCCAGGCAAGAGAAGGGAGAGAGAGATGAGGGTGAGACAGGCAGCACCTGCTGAATCAGGGCAGCTCCCAGGCTGGTCTCGTGCAGGAGATTTACAGAGCTTTGCATTTTTAACTTCCCCTTTTTTTGTGCAGGGAGGGAAAACTGGCCTTTAAAAATCCTCAGGAACTCGTGCTCTATTGTAATGGTGAGGCCAGGGTGAACCAGGGATGGGCACACGTGTCAGGGGAATGGCATGGATTGAAGTTTGCTTGGAAGCAAGATGGGAGGGGGGTTGTATGTGTAATCGGATGCAGAATAATTACAGGCAATGGGATGCCCCCTAACTATACACAATATTAGCTGATACACAATATCTGATCAGAATTCACAGGCAAACAATAAGAGACCATCATATTCCTAACTTATATTTTGTATGATGTGGGGACATCCCATTGCCAGCTAATATTCTGCATAAAATAGGAGCATTTCCATTCCCATATGTCGCCACATAATGTAGATTATTATCTGAACCATATTCTATAGACTATTACCTGGGAATTGGATGTTTCCACGTTATACAAAATGTGACATTGGAATGGGATATTAGCTGGATATAGAGACTAATTGCTGGCAGTGGAATGGACTCATAGTTATTCACAATATTGACTGGGAATGGGATGCGCCATATTAAACAGAATATTAGCTGGATATAGGATGGCGCATAGAGAACGATTTCTGGCAGTGGAATGTACTCATATTATTCAGAATATTGACTGGGAATGGGATGCTCTATATTAAACAGAATATTAGCTGGATATAGGATGGCGCATAGAGACTAATTGCTGGCAGTGGAATGTACTCATATTATTCAGAATATTGACTGGGAATGGGATGCTCCATATTAAACAGAATATTAGCCGGATATAGGATGCCACATAGAAAATGATTTCTGGCAGTGGGATGTACCTTTATTATTCAGAATATTGACTGGGAATGGGATGCTCTATATTAAACAGAATATTAGCTGGATATAGGATACCGCATAGAGACTAATTGCTGGCAGTGGGATGTACTCATATTATTCAGAATATTGA
This sequence comes from Xenopus laevis, assembly GCF_017654675.1. Taxonomy (NCBI): domain Eukaryota; kingdom Metazoa; phylum Chordata; class Amphibia; order Anura; family Pipidae; genus Xenopus; species Xenopus laevis. The sequence continues at coordinate 114,633,379 of NC_054378.1, read as the reverse complement.
CTGGGAATGGGATGCTCCATATTACAAAGAATATTAGCTGGATTTTGGATACTCCCATATTCTACAGAATATTAGCGATCGGGGCTCCACTGTAGAATTATTTTAGCCCTTCCTATTGCTGCAGACAAATTGTATCCTTTCTGCAGACTATCAGTGCCTGGGAATGGATAGCACAACCCCATCAGAAAGCTCGGTGCAGCCCTGAGCAACATCCCCTGCCTGCTGACCCGTTATATCAGCTGATAGGGGGCACTGTGCCCCAATAACACCCTATTCACTATTATTTACTTGTACTTGCTTGGAAATCTGGGCACATTCGGGGGACTTCCAGGAAAATAAAATAATGACGATACAAAGTGGCTGTGACATGAACATTATTCGCCCCTATCTAATAATACAGGCGCTTCTGGTGGGTATAGGTGAATAATAAATCCCCATGGGCATTATACACTATGCGCAACATATATTGTATACAATACTTAGCCAGAGAGAGACAGGTTATGTGTGAGTTGGTGTATACCTGTGTCAGTGAGAGGGTTAGAGTATGTATGTGTGTGTGCCAGTGTGTGTGTGTCAGTGAGTGTGTGCCAGTGTGTGTGTGTCAGTGAGTGTGTGTCAGTGTGAGTGTGTGAGTGCAGTGCAAGTGTAGGACGCCCCTCTCTCACTTCCCTGTATTTCAGTACTTGTACAGCTGGGGAGCTGGGAGTCCAACTTTCTGCAGCCTTTCTCATCTGTCCCCTTCATCGGTACTGGAATAAGGGTTTTGTACCCCAAATCTCTCTCTGTGCATCCCGCCCCCTTGCCCTTTGGATCCCCGGTCTCTGCAAAAGCAGTAAGTATTAAAGGAAAGTCACTTTCCATTTGCACTTGGCCTTGACTGGAGCAGAAATGTGCGCTAATTGTGTTCTTGCTATGTTGTCCTTTCCACAACGACACTTCTAGGGTTTCATTATTTCTTGGCTTTCTCTTTCCCTGTTGTTCCTGCTGGAAACCAATTAGGGCCACATAGGAAAGGCGAGAAGAATGGAGCAGGGAGCAGAGGAAAAGGTTTATGGGGCCCGTGGGGCTCGCTCAGGATAAGACATTATTTAACATATTGCAAGTGCTGCAAATCACAGTTCCCGCTGGTTAGCGCCGCGTTTTTGCGCACGGGGGGTGGGGTAATTATATCCAGAAACTGATCGGATTGAATTAAATCATGTTTAATGCCCACAATCTGTCGCACGTGTGTACTGGTACCTGAACTGTAGAAATATGGCGCAATCTAGGAACTGGCTGGTTCGGGTTATGATAAAAGTATTTCTACATAAATGTCAATTTAGTCTCATATTAATTGTCAATTCAGTCGCATCTTGATTTTGGGGCAGACAGTGCCCACCTTATAGCTGCTTAGGAGCATGGGGCCAATCTCAGTGTTTATTGTTGTACAGTCACTGGGTGTTTGGGCTCAGACTGTCTCACTGTGTCACTCACAGGAGTCTCATTTACATTGTGTGTGTGTGTAGAACATGTGTGTGTTTTAGTGCATCATTGTCTAGGAGTATATATATATATATATGTATATATATATATCATATGTATATATATATATATATATATATATATATATATATATATATATATATATATATATATATATATATATATATATATATATATATATATATATATATATATATATATATAAATGTATTAGTTCTATATTTCTATATCTACTGTATAAATACAATTATACACACAAAGATATACCGTTCCAAACACGTGCTATGTATAAAATGCCTAATTAAATATACATACACTCACGGACACTTACAATTGCGCACGCACACAGGTTTATTCACATACAATTTGTGCACAGGGACATTTGTACAGGCGAGTGGCACCATCATTCCACTGACACGGGCTCTCTCCAGAGGGAAAGCCAAGAAATGGTGTTTAACCAGCCGTGTGAATCAGGTCGGATTTGGCTCTGAAAAGAGTCGCTAAGCTGCCGCAGAAGGTCGCGTGCGAGATATTTTATGTCCCGTTGAGTGAATGAATGAAATCAAATCCACAGGCTCCGGCGCATCTGACTCGTCTGATTTTATTTTCCAGTTCCCTCTGCGCCCCTTGAATTTATTAGCGAGAGGGGGATAATTGGGGAGGTGCAATTGGGGAATATTCGCAGTCGATTGTCTGTTACTGGCGCTAACAATGCGCAATAGGCCGCCTTTTTAATTCGGTTGTATTTAATTCCATCTATTGCTGGGCTTCCAGGCTCTAACTGGTGGCAGGTGGCGTTATTACCTTCTAAACAGACACAATAACTGCCGGCGAATTGCTTTGTTCGAATTCCATTTGCGACATTGATGAAACATTGCGACAACCTGGTCTTGTGTGTGTGAATAAGATCTAAGTCCTGCGCGCAACTCAATGCGTGATCCCAGTCCTTGCGCCTGGGCGCTATTTCAGATTAGTTCTTTCACCAACAAATGTGGCTTCAGTTTATTCGCCAGACAAGTGTTTGATGCATTACAATGTATTTTGTGTATTTTATCATCAAGCACAGAATAAACGAATTTGCCATTAAGAGAAACAAATAAATAAATTCATTAAAATGAATTATTTGTAACAATCGGTGTATTTTATTCTTCTGTTCCAGTTGGAACCTACTAAATATAATATAGCAGAGCTCCTAAACCTCTATATACTGAATGGCTGCTTGACCCTTACACTGATATTGTGTCTGTAACATGATTGTGTTATTTTTCTCTTGCTCTCAGGTTGCACTTTTCCTTGAGTCCATCAAATGGCCTGAGAGATCAAAGGGCAGTGTATTAAGATGCTCAGAGATTAACAGTCATTTAGCTTTCTCGGTGCGCTGAGTATTATTGTGATTTAATTACTGCTGCCCAAGTAAACTGAGACCTGTGCAGCAATCATGGGATAAAGACTGCCAGGAATACATATAGAATATACATGTATATAAGGGCTTCCATGTATATATAGAAGGCAGCCTGGATTAAAATGTTTCTCGGGCTCTGTTTGAGCAGAAATAGTTTTCACCCCCTCCCCCTGCTGCTGTTACTTGTAGGTCCCCTATTTACATTTTATCAGGATATCTCACAGTATCTTCACTAACTAAATTCAGGTCTCAGAATTCTGACCCCCACTGGCCTAAAGCAGTCTCTGGCTTAACCCCTGCAGTCCCAATCCCATGCGTTACTATTTTAACCCTTGCAATTCCAGACCCATACACCCACTAACCCAACCCCATTCTTTACCATTTTAACTCCTACAGTCCCAAAACCCAAACTCCCGCCTACTTCCCTATTTAACCCCTGCAGCCCCAAACGGATGCGTTAGAATGAGCATCCTATGCCCATAAAGCCTTTTCTGATCATCCTGAATCCCATAGATCCTTCTCTGAAAGTCCTCATATTCGATCCCCAGCCCCTAAAGACCCATAAGCAGGTTTTCTCTTCCCTCTCTCCTCTTACCGTGTTCCCAACTGGGGCCCAGCCTCCCAGGAGCCACAGTCAGGGGCAGTAGGTGGCAGTTTTACCCCGATTTGATAATCCAGAGAGCAAGGAGGGCACAGAGAGCCAAGTGGAGCCCCTCAGCTATGGACAAACTGAGCAGTGTCCGGAGGTCTCTCCCTCCCCTTCCCAAACACTGAGCCTCTGTCTGTAGCTGCATTTCCTATTGCCTGTAACCTCTTCACTCCCGCAGCCGAGTACTGGCCGCAATGTCACACGACTAGGCTCCATCGTTGTATAGCGGCCTGCTAATACTGGCACTTAGAGAAAGAGAGAAAAAAGAATATTTCATCTGGACCTAGAGGGGCTTTAGACCCCACACTTTGGGGTTGCAGATATACCTAGAGATCCCAAAAATACATGTCGATCGCCCCCCAGTTTTTCTTCTTTTATGTCAATTTGAATTGTATCTGTTATAGCTGAGTTATCTATCTACAAGTATCTGTATCTCTATCTATATATAATACACAAAAGCCATGAATATCCTGTAAATTATATCCTTATAAACGGTGAGTTCTGATGTCATCAGTTATAAACGGTGAGTTCTGATGTCATTTCTGTCACATGACTCATTGAAATTTGTGTATTATAATTAATAAAGTACCCCCAGTTGCAAAATATGAGGATATTATAAGTTACCTCGGAGTTCCATGACCTGTATAAAAACACTCGGCCTTCGGCCTCGTGTTTTTATATGGTCATGAAACTCCTCGGTAACTTATAATATCCTTATATTTTACAAGAGGGGGTACTTTATTCACTATATTATCTATCTATCTCTCCATCAATCCATCTATCTATCCAGTGTTGGACTGGGATACCAAGAAAACTCTCGGTGGGCCCAGGTGTCAGTGGGTCTCTTGTTTCTAACCAGTTGGCCTATTTCATGGTCATTCCCTTTATTTATTATGGAAAAAAAGAGGCTTAATAAAGGAAAAATATAGTATAGCAAGAAGATATAAAAGACTAGGATCTATCTATCTATCATCTATCTATCTATCTAACTATCTATTATCTATCTATCTATCTATCTATCTATCTATCTATCTATCTATCTATCTATCTATCATCTATCTATTATCTATCTGTCTATCTGTCTGTCTATCTGTCTATCTATCTATCTATCTATCTATCTATCTATCTATCTATCTATCTATCTATCTATCTATCTATCATCTATCTATCATCTATCAATCTGAACTAGTCTATTCTGATTAATTGATATATTTGTAAATATATTAATTTAGAAATCTCCTAGTCCAAGATCTTTCTCATCCTCTTTTTCGCATATCTTACAAATCAGTTTTCAATAAGCCACCAGTCACGTTACCCAGGCGATCACAGACATGCAGCTGCTGCAGAACTTCTTTTAGAGAAAAGCTGCAGGATTTAAGAGTCTCATAAGCCAAGCATCCAAGTCGACCAAGTAAAGTGCAATCATCTGGGGTGACCAGACTCACCTTGGTTCCACCTGAAACCCAAGGAGGTGAGAGAAATCTCAATGCTGCCTTCCCTCATGCCTTCTATAGATCTGATCATTTGATCCCCAGGCTGCTGCCAATAATCAGACAAGGAGTCTATGGGGAGACTTTAGCTTTTTGGTTTGGGGTTGCCATGCTGTGACTGTGAAAGACCAATGTTTTAGTATAAGCACTATAAAATAACTGGTCTCTCTCGGAACATGTTGGCCTATTGATAATAATAACATCACAATCCTGCATTTTAATTTCCCAGGGGTACAGGGTCCATTGTGCCCTATAATAAGCCATAGGCCGATGGACTTCTATTGTAATAATATTTTGTTTAAAAAGTCGCTTCATTTCCTTGTGAATTTGGCAGCAGAGGGTGACGTCAGAGTGCCGGCGTCTGGATGGCTGGTTTGGCAAACTGGAGAGACAGCATCAAAAGCCTCAGCCTCCTATCCCCTAATTACTGACTCTCAGCCCTTTAAATCCACCCTCCCCCAGGTCAGAGCCAACTTATGTAAAAATACAAACACACACACAACACAAAACTGGTCAAACAATCCTACCCAGTGACCATTAGTGACCCCCTCCCTCCTTGCACCCCCCTTATCTGGGTGTCATTGACTCCTCTGAGTTCAGATTCTCATCCAGGGCCCACAATACAGTGTCAAAAACCAACGGGGGCATTAAAGGGTTAATCAGCAAGGTGATCAGATAGGAATAGTATCTTGTTACAGTTAATTTGCCTTAATACTTATCAAATGCGTATTTAAGCACTTTTTCTACGGATCTCTGTTTGCTCTCAACACTCTGTATGTTCTTTTTCTGCTTTATGAATAGAAACATCAAACCACATGGCAGCACCATATTGTTTCTATACACGAGGAACCTCTCACAATTCCTTCTACTGTATCGATAATAACATTTCTTGTATGGCACAGCCTTCTCAAATAGAAAACAAAAATGTGATTTCAAACTAACACATTCGTATTTTGTTACAAATACACAAACAGTTTCACAGGGCATAATGAGTTTAATTGTATATTAGACCTGTGGATAGACACAATGAAAAGAAGACAAGTGAGAAGAGCTGATCAGTGGGACCCTTTGTATTTATTGATGTTCCAACAGTTTTACAATAGTTAGAAAATATGATATAAATAACCACATTACGTTCTAAAACATCGTGCCTGTTTATTGGTTATATTTTAATTGTGTTATAATTACTGTAATTATTATCAGCCCGGGCATTAATATTGTATTATATGAAGCCAGCGACTTATACTATGGATGATCATTGCGGGGTTCTCTCTGTTCCTCAAATCAGAGCTCAGACTTTGTGTTTCCCACAGAAAAACTGCAAAATGCCTTAAATAGATTGATGGGAATTTAAGGTTAGTGGATAGCGGATAGATGGTTGATAGATGACAGTTATAGATAGATAGATTGTAGATAGAGATAGATAGATAGATAGATAGATAGATAGATAGATAGATAGATGATAGAACATTTTCTAGATTGGTAGGTATTTGTGATTTTATCTACATTAAGCAAAACCTAGATATAAATGCATATAAAGACACAGCTCATATATATATATATATATATATATATATATATATATATATATATATATATATATATATGTATGTATATATATATATATATATATATATATATATATATATATATATATATTCACCAATATACACACACACACACACATATATATATATATATATATATATATATATATATATATATATATATATATATATATATATAGATAGATATATAATTAAATAAATAATCTAAAATTGTTTGTGATTTTATCTACATTGAGCAAAACCTAGATGTAAATGCACATGATAAAGGCTCATCATCTATTTATATCTGTGTATATTGGTGGTGTGTATAGGTATATTTGTATATACAAAAACACAGGCAGCACAAATGAATCAGGTAATAAACATTCTCAGTATGTAAATCTTGAAGCAGACAATCCCACACATTAATGATTTTGCTAATAAAGACCCCCCCACCCAGAGTAATAAGCCCCCTCCCTTCATAGACTCTTTGCTGTTTGGAGTGAATTAGGGAATGTGGCTTTTCAGGGGAGTGACCAATGGCAACTGGCGGCTGACTGGCGGCGCCTGTGATTGGCTGGCCCGGGGTTATTAGCTGTGCGCTTCTCCCCAGTTCAAGCTTAGAGAAGTCGAGTCCAGCTGGCGCCAGTGCTGACATAGGATGCTGCGGGGATGTTACAGGCCATAAGCACTGAGTCTGCCCAGTGAATAAGACACTCCAGTCCCAGCTTTCCTCATCGGGACTCTGCGCACTGCCCGGCTGCGGCGATCGCCTCCAGTAAGTAATCGCTTCTCCCAGGGCGTTTAGTAGCGCGCAGGCTGCGGGATTGTACCTGTGGGATACAGAGAAGCGCTAGTGACTGCGCTGTCAGATGATCTGCGGGCGGACTGAACTAGGGAGCTGCCTGGGCGTTGCACTACTCAGCTGAGACTATTTATATGCAGCTCTGTTAGTTTATGATTTATGATTATAGTTGGCTGCCTACTATAGTAGCAATGGGCCCCAGGCTGTGGCAGTGTTTTGGCCAGTTAGAGAGTAGCCATTCCTAAAACAATTCCTCTCTTACAGGTGCTGCTGAGCAGATCCACACTCCCAGGATTAAAGGGAACAACTCACTTTCATTTTTAAGAGCCTCGTCCATAAGAAGGGCACATATATCTCTGGAGAGAACTTGCCCCTGCAATGGAAGTGGCTACTGACCAGCCCCGTTGGATGGCACACCACGCTGTGCTCAATGGGCAGCACCCAGACAGCCACCACCCGGGCCTGGCTCATAACTACATGGAGCCCACTCAGCTCTTGCCTCCTGATGAAGTCGATGTCTTCTTTAACCACCTGGACTCTCAAGGCAACCCCTACTATGCCAACTCTGCCCATGCCAGGGCTAGGGTGTCTTACAGCCAGGCTCACGGTAAGGAACCCTCCCCGTCTAACTCTTATGTCCCACTGGGATTTATCCTAAAGACATGGGCCTGTTTGTGGCAATGATTTCACAGGATCCACTCGTGGTGCGTGTTGTTTTACATGGAGAAGTGCTGGGCGAGAAAGGGTTAAATTGGTGGTCAACTCCCTTAAAAAAAGGAAGTGTGAGCACAGACCTATTGAGTATATTGCGTGGGGGGGTGTAACAAGTTCTCGAAAAGGTCAAATAAGGACTGTCACCCCCAAATTTAATTATTAGGGGCTCTTTGCAGGACTGGTACTTCCGCCTTGCACTTTTCCATTGTTGCTGAGTTATTATATATGTGACTAATCAAACAAAATAAACCGCCGGGTTGTTTCGGCCTTTCACCTTCACCAGACAGCCCGAACTAATACTGACTCGCCCAGTCTGGCTGGGGGCTACTTAGTGGCTCCTGATAGTAACGCCTTTAATTTGTTCTTGTTTATTTCTTTTGGATTTCGGCGCATTCCTGTGCGTTTCCCTTGTAGAACTGATAAATCCCATAGCCCTGCCTTCTGCATTCGGAAAGGAATTCCTGTCTTACTTTTGTACTTAGCAAGTAAATAGCCGAGCTCCTCTATCCCAAGACCGACCTGTTCCCTAGACTCTCACTGGTATAACCGCAATCGCATTTAACATGTAGTTAAGCCGTATCAGACACTATAGACTTTTTATTGCCCAGTGCCTATATTTACTGTACTCTGCGTCTGTGCGCTTTATTAGCCCCAATCCCTGCTGTATGGAAAGTCATATCTGCTCAGATATGTAGCAGTTTGTTTGCTTGTGTCTGGCAGCCAAGAACTCTTTTTTTAGTTATACACTTTCTCTCTAACAAATGATATTAAATGACGATTATTATTTATTCATTTCTCTCCAACTAATATGTATATGTCTATCCAGATATATCGTCTATGTAACTACTTATCTATCCTGTATCTATTTATCATAACCGATTCCTCACATATCCCTGTATGTCTGTATTTTGTGTCTATTGTTTTCATCATTTACCTGCTTATATATCGTGTTTGTATATACTGTGTGTATATAGGTACATATATATATATATATACACTATTATATGTATATCATCTATGTAACTATGTGTATTGTCTAAATACAATAATCTGTCTCTTATTTCTATGGCCCTTTCGTCATTTGGTTGCTTATGTCTGTATCTTTGCCTGTGCGGGTACATGCGCCTGTGTAATATCTGTAACTATATTATGTGCCCATTATTCACACCTCCCTGCTCTGCCCACAGCTCGCCTGACTGGGAGCCAGATGTGTCGGCCTCACCTGTTACATAGCCCCGGGCTACCCTGGTTGGAGAGCGGGAAGACTGCCCTGTCCGCTGCCCATCACCACAACCCTTGGACTGTCAGCCCCTTTGCCAAGGCCCCACTTCACCCCGCGGCCGCCGGTGGCTCCTTGTACCCGGGCACCGGCTCCTCTGCCGGCCCCTCCAGCTCCCACTCGAGCCCGCACTTGTTCGGTTTCCCTCCGACCCCTCCCAAGGACGTGTCCCCCGACCCCGGCACAGCGGCCTCCCCGCCCTCCCGGGCCGAGGATAAGGACAGTATTAAGTACCAGATGTCGCTATCTGAAGGAATGAAGATGGAAGGGGGCAGTCCCCTGAGGAGCAGCCTGGCACCCATGGGTACCCAGCCCTCTACCCACCATCCCATCCCTACCTACCCTTCCTACATGCAGGCAGCACACGACTACAGCAGCGGCCTCTTTCATCCTGGCAGCCTCCTTGGAGGCCCGGCCTCCAGCTTCACCCCTAAACAGAGGAGCAAGAGCAGATCCTGCTCAGGTGAGTCTTGAGTTTTTCCATAGGCTGGGGGTAAATGACTGTTCTATCTTATTATGTCAGTGCAGATCTAGAAGTGGTTTATACTGGGCGTTTTGAGTTGTAGTTGTACAACAGCTGGGGCCTTTGTATGTAAACTTAAACTGGTAGTAGATCATATGGAAGCTTGCACACAATGTCACTATGGCGACAAGAGGAGAGGTGCAGCTGCTGGGGGGCAAACGGTTCCTGGTGCCAGGTTAGGTCTCATTCTGATTGGGCCAGTGGGCTAGTTACTATTGAATGGCTCTCATTTGTCCAGCAGTTGGTCTGACTCTGCTTGTTCAGGAGCCCTAGGATATCTAGATGTAAATAAAACACCCAACAAATGCAATTTACATGTTGAAATCAGCAGGGGACCCCAGTCCGTCATTGCAGCGTCTGTATTAGTAGGTGGGCCGCCGGCCCTGCAGGGAAAATTGGTTCCATTACCCACCATGACATCACTGAAATATATAAGTACCTGGGTGGGTTTATTATAGCTGCAGGGCCAGACTAATAGGTTAAATATGACACTGCACTAATATACTGTACATGGTGGGCAGGAAGCCCAGCTTTTAGCAATTCTACATTTCAATGTATATACTATACAAGGATATTCTATATTTACATAGAGGTCTATTGTGTCTGTATGGATTTGACAAGGGCTTTGTGGCACTTGAGAAAAACAAGGATCCCAATCTAAATCTCCTATATTATTGTTTTGGCCATTAATCTGCTTTACAGTCATCATTTAAGTAAGAGTGTTTATTATTTTTGTACTGATGACTGTATATATGCTCAGGGACTGGGTTTGCTGCTCTTTTTCTTTTAATAAGAAACTGTTGGAAAAAAAGGCAAATTCAATTATTTACTTGAATATTTATACAAGGAAAATGATCTCAGTGGCATCAGACCCATTTTTCTGCGCAGAAACCTTACTTTAATATATTCTGATAAATATAAGTTTTTATAAGATTAGATTATTATAAGATTATTTTATAAGATTTTTTTTGCTATATATGTTGATACAAGTTATTATCATTTTATATCCCCAAATAAACAATATCGAATTGAAACAAAGTGAAAAGCACCTAATTTAAAACAAGGTTTTTAAATGGCAAAGATTGAATAGTTCTTGTATATATATTTTTTTACATTTAAATAAACGACTATTTTAGTAAGAGATGGTGCAAATAAATAAAGACAATAGGAGATCATTTTCCCTAATAAACTGAATCCCAAGATCAGGAACAAGGACTGGAAGCGAAAAATAATTCGTGACTAATCCGATTGTTTTCGGAGAAATCTAAAATCCGGAATCTTTTCCTGCTCCCGAAATTTGCGACTTTCTTTAAGGAAAAATGTTGATGTTGCTGCTAAAGTCTAGTGGCTGCGCTAAGCGCAAATCTTGTCCTGATATTTCGCAGACGATTTTAAAAGCAAAAGTGCAAGATACAGAGCAATTAAGACAGAAAGTATTGCAATGCTAACCACAAATCAAGAGAGAGCACTGATGCAACGCAAAATCTATTTACTTATCTCACCGTGTCGGTAGATATTAATTGCACGTTTTCTTTTGCACCTTCTTAAAGGAGGCGCAAACTCAAAAATTATTTTTTTGCCAGATGTTAGAATTTTTTTTATTGTGAGCAACTTTCCAATAGGCATCCATGAAAATGTGTTTGTGGTTGTAAAGTTATTTGTAAGTGAAATTGAAAGCATAGTATTTTTTTCTTTTTTTTCTGCACTGCTGCCTACTGCCTCTTGAAACAATGTAGCAGAAGTCAGTCTTGCGCGTCTAACCATCAGAGTAGAGAATTAGAAGAGACAGATACTGCTTTCCATAAGAGACACATTTGCAAGTCATTTTCAAGCCAACGAACACGTGTAAATTAATGTATGCGTAAAAGTCGCTGAGAATGATCAATTTCATATTTACGCATAGATTAATTTTTGGGTTAACCACTTCGCTGTAACTGCAATCTAAACATCCAGTGTGAAAAATGATTTTATATACTTTGATTTGTTATAAGTAAGAAATGACATTGTTTATCTGGAAAATGAAATATATATATATATAATATATATATAGGAATATTGAATAATAACCCCCCCCCAATAACAAATTATACAAGTGTCTCGCTTTCCAAATAAAGTAACCAATTTAACAGGTATATTTTTGCTGTAGATAAAAAACATCCTTCTATAAAAGACAATATTTAAGGAAGGATTATTTTACCTAGAATTATACTTTATTATTATTATTATTATGGGGGGAGGGGGATGTAAAATGTTATGTGTGATGTTTTTTTTTTATGTCTGAAGGACAGTGCAAAAATATTGTGAATTTGTTTTTAAAGAAAGAAATCCGGTTTCTTCGTCTTTCCATTTAGAAGGGAGAGAGTGTGTCAACTGTGGAGCTACAGCCACCCCACTGTGGAGAAGAGATGGGACCGGTCATTATCTGTGTAACGCCTGTGGCCTCTATCATAAAATGAATGGTCAGAACCGGCCACTCATTAAACCCAAGCGGAGACTGGTAGGTGTCTGGGGGGCAACATCATTTCATTATGCTCAATTGCACCAGTATAAGTAATTTTTTTTTTCTATTCTGTCCTGTGTTTAACCTGCTAGAATGACATAATTATCTGGTCAAAGGTCTTACTCTTACTTACTCTAATACAGAATACTAATATTCTGTATAGAGCAATGACAGTGTGGTACCACCTACAACAATGTCAATAATATGCCAACCACATATTACATATCTACTCATAACCTTCCTCACTCTGGTGCCTTAGGGAAGAAGAAATATTTGTGTCTCTCGGGAGAACCCAAAGCTAACCAATAATTATCCCAGATCCACCCTCCATGATTATGTTTACTGCCTGGGGGGCAAAGGATGACCACCTAGTACCCTATAGTGTGAATGTAACCAGTAGAAAGAAAACTGTTAGTTTTGGTGTATATATATATTATATATATATATATATATATATATATATATATATATATATATATATATATATATATATATAGGCTAGCAAAACGTGTAGTAAAAATCTATAGGTGTGTCCTAAATTCCCACCCTCCAAAAATGGAAAGTCTGTGCTGTTGAAAGCGCAGTGTGAAAAGTGATGATTTAAAGGATCAGTAACACCAAACAATGAAAATGTTTTAATGGAAAGACAATATAATGTAGTGGTGCCATGCACTGGTAAAATTGGTCTGTTTGCTTCAGAAAAACAACTATAGTTTATATAAACAAGCTGCTGTGTAGCCAAGGGGGCAGCCATTCAAGCACAGGATACACAGTAGATAACAGATAAGTACTACTATAGTTTATATAAACTAACTGCTGTGTAGCCATGGGACAGCCATTCAAACTGAAAAAGGAGAAAAGGCACAGGATACACAGTAAATAACAGATAAGTTCTGAAGAATCCCTTTGTATGCTTCAAAGCTTATCTGTTATCTGCTGTGTATCCCGTGCCCTTTTCTCATTTTTCATGGCTACACAGCAACTTGTTTACATGAATTATAGTCGCGTTTCTGAAGCAAACACACCAGTTTTATCAGCGCAGCACAACGCTACATTATATTTTCATTAATTTAGGACACTTTCATTTTTTTGCTGTTACTGTTCCTTTAAGGCAAACAAACAACGTTTCGACGGCTCCAGGAAGGCATTACAGCCTGTATTCTAGCGCTGGATCCTGGGTGTGTACCAAAGCCTGGAAACAGGGATTTATTTTGTTTTTTATTTTTTTGGCGTGTCTGTTAGCAATACAAGTCAGAACAATACACGGTATGGAGACAGGCTCACCCCAAACTGTGTGCCCCAACAGTCTAAGCACTAACAGGGCAACCCCCTTTTATCAGCCTCATAAATCAAGGGAACACCCGGTTCTAATGGGCTTTTCTAAAGGGCAAGGAGTCATTTCACTTGTATAGTCTGGGATTTGTATTGGACTATTTTTTTCAGACAATCACTGGCTCTGTTTTTTTTAGTATTAAGCTATTAGTTTTCCATGGAGTCACCTACACTCTGTACTTTTGGGGCCTTTTCTTTGTTGTAAGTGGGTCCAATGTGAGATCATGCTAGTGGCTTCCTATCCGGATACATGCATTGTGCTGATAAGGAAACTTTGTGTCTCTGTTTCCGGACATTAAATAACTTGAGAGAGTTTCCCCTAGGCGAGGCCAGGCAGCTCTGTTGGCTCTTCTGAAAAGTCCAATGCGCTGCACACAGGCTACACTATGGGCTAACAATAATAAATATATACATATCTTCTTGGAAAGTGTAGGGGAAGAAGGCTGGGGAGGGGACACCCTGTATAATATACGCCTTTTTAATGCCAGGGAGACTTCAAATGGATTAAAAATCCCCTTTAAAATCTCACTGTAGAGCATTTTTGTGAGTCATTCGAGTTTCAAAACACGCGAACATTCTGCTCCCTCTCTGACCTTCTTGCCTTGGAAAAAAAGTATAAACTCCCTGCCATGGGAATCTTATAAACGATTTTTTTTTAACCCAAATTCAAGGAACAGTAACAAAAAAAAAATGTTTTAAAGTAATAAAAATAGAATGCAGTGTTGCCCTGCACTAGTGATTTCAAAGATCATGGATACAGTTACATTTTATTTAAAAAAAAAAAACAACCAGTTTTAATATTTACAATTTATGTGGGAAATAGGTACTGTATCAAGACATAGATATGCTTTCTTGTAAGCTACTATTGCTTGATCTAAAAAAAAAAAAATGAAGCGCTTTAAAGGAACAGTAACACCAAAAAATGAAAGTGTTTTAAAGTAATAAAAATATAATGCAGTGTTGACCTGCACTGGTAAAACTGGTGTGTTTGCTACAGAAACACTGCTATTATTTATAAAAATAAGCTGCTGTGTAGCAATGGGGGCAGCCATTCAAAGGAGAAAAGGCTCAGGTTACACAGCAGATAAGCTCTGTAGAACATAATTGTGTTATCTGTTATCTACTATGTAACCCGTGCCATATAGCCTTTTTTTTAATTCCTCCATTGCTACACAGCAACTTTTTAATCTGAACTATAGTAGTGTTTCTGAAGTTTTACCAGTGCAGGGCAACACTACATAAAATTTTCATTACTTTAAAAAACTTATATTTTTTTTAAGTGTTACTGTTCCTTTAAAGCACTTAATATTTTTTGTAGACGAAGCAATAGCCGCTTACAAGAAAGTATATGTATGGCTTGATACAGTACCCATTTCTGACATAAATTGTAAATATTAAAACAGTTTTTTTTTTTAATAAACTGTATCCAGGATCTTTGAAGCATACCTTCATTAAAGGGGAACTATCGCGAAAATGAAAGTTTATACAAGCTTCAACATACTAAAATAAGAAACTTTCTAAATACAATCAATTAAATATCTTGCATTGTTTCTGAAATAATCAAGTTTATCTTCACTATTCCTCTCTCAGCATCTGTTTCTCTTCATTCCTTCTTCATGCAGCAGTTGGGTGTCAGATATTCATTGACAGTTAGATCCAATATATTTTATAGGGGGGGGGGGCTTCCTTTCCTAGCAGATGTATTAGAGCTCACTCAAATAACTGATTCCAGTACAAACACAATCTAACAAAATAACGGCCTTTTACATAAATCCTGCATGTAGAGAGACATGATGTCTGGTGATTTTAATAGAGTGAGCTCTAATACATCTTCTAGGCAAAAGTAGCCCCTCTATAAGAACATAAACTTGATTATTTCAGAAACTATGCAGAATATTTAATTGATTGTAGTTAGAAACTTTCTTATTTCAGTATGCTGAAGCTTATAAAAAAATAAATTTTCATGATAGTTCCCCTTTAACAAACGGCCTGGATTTAAAAATCATTTGAAAATATAATTCCTATTGTAGGAGTATCTATTTTGTAACTAATTGTGACCAACCCAACCATGGAACAGAAGGCAGCTGATCGCTGGACTAGATCTGACTTCTGCTACATTGTTGTAAAGAGTCAGAACCAAAGAACAGAAATGTGTTAAAGAAATACTTTTAATGACCATGACATTTATGAATAACTTTAAAACCATTAATATGAATTAGAAGATGCTCAGAGTTACAATTTCTTTCATTGGGCAAATGACTGGAGGGCCCCTTTTAAAGGGTAATGGGACAAGAATAATTGTTTAGCAGGAAGGCAGCCAAGTGGAATCTTAATATAATATAACCCTGTAGCTGCAGTGATCGCTGGGGGAATCTAAGCTCATTAATTAGTTCCCCCTCATCTGTGTTTAACCAGATTGTAGATTGCTGGGTAATCAACTATATCATTATATTTACCCGCAGATTACTGGTTTTATTCATTAGCTCTTCTGTGAATGACAAAAGGATTTGTATTAATAATGGCTGACAAAGCTTATTTATGGCGATCGAATTTTGCGCCCAGAGCGCTAATGGATTAATGTAGCGTTCTAGACAGAAATGGCGCGTTAAGGGGCATATTTATCAAGGGTCGAATTTTAAATTGAAAAAACATCGAAATTCGATTTCAAAAAGACCAACTGGAATGAAGTCGAAGTTTTTTTTGGTAGAATAGGTCCGTTTTCGATCAAATAGGTCCATAGTTTGAAATTCAAATTTTTTTCATTCGAAAATTCACCTCGACCTTTGATAAATCTGCCCCTAAGAGTTTGCTAGGCTGGCGTTAGGTTTATTGCCTAGTCCCAGGTTACCATGTTGTCATTTGTTGTTGTCGATATGTTTTTTGTAAATTGTTACTTTGCTTGAGTGTTTAATGAAATGGAACAACGCCGCCTGTTCATTGTGGGATTGCACCCAGACTGACGTGTATTGATCTGTGTCCATTGCAGTCGGCGGCCAGGAGAGCGGGGACTTGCTGTGCAAACTGTCAGACCTCCACTACGACGTTATGGAGACGTAATGCTAATGGGGACCCTGTGTGCAACGCCTGTGGACTCTACTACAAATTGCACAATGTAAGTTGCATTGTATCTGCTCTGACAAGTGGTTTGGGGTGGGCTGTGCTGGAGTTTGGCTTATGTGGTGCTCAGCTGGTGGCAGGGCTGTTTAGTGGCCCCTCAGGGACCATGGACTATTCATGCTTTGGCGTAGGGATGCTCAGTGCTGTGACATGACAATGCTAACAGCTTGGCTTCAGAAGCCTTCCCATACAGTGGGGGAATTCTCTGTCTACTGCTTAAGCTTCCCCACATTCTCTCTGGCTTCTCTGCAGGAAACAGGCACACACTTAGTGGCACACACTCACACACACATATATATATATATACATCCATCCAAAGAAGATCAGCACTCTCAGGGCTTAAAAATATGAAAAAGGTTTTATTGAAAATAACACAACATAGGACTAACGTTTCGGCCTTGTCCAGGGCCTTTTTCACTTTTTGAGAAAGGCTATAGGATTAGCCGAAACGTCAGTTATTTATTTTCAATAAATTTCACTGATTTTTTGCATTTTAAGACCTGTGAGTGCTACCCTTTTTCCAGGATATCTTACTCACTTTGTTGATAGCACCCAGGCACCAAACACTTTTCTTACGAGTAGTACCGGCCCAACACGGACGCTATATATATATATATATATATATATATATATATATATATATATATTGTACATACTTTGCCTATATACAGACTCCCATAAACACACACACAGGCAGACACACACATTTAGAGTCACACA
This sequence comes from Xenopus laevis, assembly GCF_017654675.1. Classification (NCBI taxonomy): domain Eukaryota; kingdom Metazoa; phylum Chordata; class Amphibia; order Anura; family Pipidae; genus Xenopus; species Xenopus laevis. Next base: position 114,615,819 of record NC_054378.1, on the reverse strand, counting down.
AATATATATACTGTACATACTGTACCTATACACAGACTCCCATATACACACACACAGGCAGACACACACTCATAGCCATACACACATATATATACTTTACATATATACAAACTCCCTATGCACACACAAGCAGACTCAGAGCCACAAATAAATAAATAAATAAATAAATAAATAAATATATATATATATATATATATATATATATATATTTATATATATACTGTACCTATATATAGACTCCCATAAACAAACAGACAGACACACAAACTATAAGATATTTATATATTACCATCTGTTTTGTGTGGCTTTTATGTGAATCAGAGCAGGGGCATAACTACAGAGGAAGTAGGCAGCTGCAGGTGGGGCCCAGGAGGTACAGGGGACCCCGTGAGGCCTTAATTAATTAGCAATTTCAGTAGTATTGGTTAAACAGGACAATTTCTGAATATGTTGGGAGGCCCTAAAATTAATTTGCTGTGGGGCTCAATAACATCTAGTTATGCCACCGAATCAGCAGGGCACCCCTAATGATCCCTAAGGGCTAGTCCACACGGGGAGATAGCGACGCGTTTGCGGTCGCGGCGACAAAGCGCCGCGACAGTCGCCGCGACCGGCGCAGGCGACAGTTTTGTATGGGCACCTATGTAAAAACGCCTGTGCTAACCACACGAGGCGATGCGCTTTTCAACAGTCGCCTGAAAAAGCCTGGCGAGGCATTTTCAGGCGACTGTTGAAAAGCGCATCGCCTCCTGTGGTTAGCACAGGCGTTTTTACATAGGCGCCCATACAAAACTGTCGCCTGCGCCGGTCGCGGCGACTGTCGCGGCGCTTTGTCGCCGCGACCGCAAACGCGTCGCTATCTCCCCGTGTGGAATAGCCCTAAACCAACTGACATGCTATATTTGTTTAATTTACAATTTATAGAGTACTTTGTGTGTTTTTTAAGTGATAGTTTTGATATTTGCTTAGATAAATAAAACACTAGATAAAAATTGCAGTGATGATTGTGCATGATTGGGGCTGGAGCTAGAGATGAGGAGGGCAGTGCCAAAGTGGGTGAGACTCTTTGTCCATTGGCTCACTTTAACATCAGTTATGGGGGTCGAATGTATTTAATTAAACATGCCCAACCTGCATACTGTCAAGCTACAACTTTTATATATACAGAACATATCTACACTACAAAAATGTGTCCTTTGTTCTTTTGTCAGTATTTTCTTCACCCAAGTCCCCAAGGGAAGATCCCCTGAAACTGTCCCTGAGAATGTGTAAACACTTTATTAATATTATTAAGTGGAGCATAGTTGCCCTTAAATCTCATTGAATGCAGGGAGAATGTGTATACATGCTGCGGATATATGGTTTAGATTAGCATGGAGCTGACATTCTTGTATTCTGTTACAGGTGAACCGGCCCCTGACCATGAAAAAGGAAGGAATTCAGACCAGAAATAGGAAAATGTCCAGCAAGTCCAAGAAAAACAAGAAAGGATCTGAGTGTTTTGAGGAACTTTCCAAGTGCATGCAGGAGAAGTCGTCCCCCTTCAGCGCAGCAGCCCTGGCTAGCCATATGGCTCCTATGGGTCACTTGGCACCTTTCAGCCATTCAGGGCACATCTTGCAGACCCCGACTCCCATCCATCCTTCTTCTAGCCTCTCCTTTGGGCACCCACACCACTCCAGCATGGTGACCGCTATGGGATAAATAATAACTGATGTGGGCAATTGGGCATTGCCAAGAAGACAGTGTAACATAATAACTTGCACCTTTGCAGTTGCAGAGGATGGATCTCCACTTTGGACACAACAGGGCTACTCGGTAGGACCAGATAAGCACTTTGCTCCCCAGACTGCAAAAAAACAAAAAAGGATTTATCTGTTTGCTTCTTGCTGACAAATCTCTGTTAAAGGTAAAAGTCGGACACAATAATCGTGGGATATTACTGTGAATACTGTAAATATATATATATATATATATATATCTGTATAGAACAGCCTTGGAGGCGGCATGGACCCAATGCAGATCATGCTGTATTTGTACTGCAGACTTGTTACAAAAGACATCTTTATATGAAAATAATTATATCTAAGGCTTAATTTAAAAAAAAAAAAAAGCAAAAAAAAAAATATTTATTTTGGTCCTGGTTTTTTTTTTAATCTGCCTCCACCCCCCACACTGGTCTCTCCCCACTTTCCTCTCAAGCCTCCCCTTTTTTCTATGTATTGTGGACAAGACCACCTTACAGGCCTCTGACCTATCTTTAACCTTTTGTCCGCTGGAGGGCTGCTGGCGAGGAGCAGTTTCGGAATTGCATGAAAGCAAACAGATATTAAAAGAATACAAGTTTTATGCGGTTCCTTCTAAGTGATTGCACCTGGTTTAAGGTTTGTCATTGCATTGGCAACGTTCCCTATAACATTCTTTGTTTGCACATAATAGGCTTCCTTTTAAAGTGCTGTTCCCTGAAATAGTCACATTAAAAATAATTGAAACAAGATAAAGACGCTTGGCTTATATTTTTTGGTTAATATTTACATTCTTTGGCTCCTGGGCTGGTTTTGGAGCAGGGCAGAGAGAGGGTCAGTTTTACTGTGAACTGTTCCCTGTGCACTCGTAATATCTGTGGAACTGCTCAGGTTCTGTCTGGGATTCTGGGGGTTGTAGTACAATCTCCAATCCAAAAATTAATATGCTTGTTAGTTCTTCCATATACATGGCCCAAGTCAGGCCTTGTGTTATCAACCCAGAAGAGGAGGCCTGACATTTCCTGGGCAGCCAGTATTAACAGTCAGACTCATTAACAGCCCTCCATAAATATCACACAGAATAATTTGTATTCAAGTCCCTTCATTTGTGATTTATTTAAGAAAAACTGAAAGTCAATTACCTAACAGGCAGAAATGTAATGTCCTTTCCAGCGTGGTGTGTAATATATTGATTGCTTGGTCTTGGAACATCATTTTATGAGCAATATCCATTATAATATAATGATGTATATATTTATTCAGGATAAAAAATGATCATTTTGGTGTAGGGATATACCAAATAGACTGCTTGTTGCAGCTTAACCCATCCTCTTGTTTCCAAAAGCAAAATGTATTACTGGGGCAAAAAAAACACATCTGTAATGTACCTTTCTGTTCTGATATATATATATAAAGCAGTCATTTGATAATGCATTAATTATTAAGGACCAAGCCATTATATATGTACAGTACAATAGAGGAAGGATTCTATGTGCTGCACGCCTCTCCAGATGGAAATGGTTAAATTGTAAAGAGGGGCTTGTAGGAAGGTTGAACTTAAATCAGACAAAAGTGATCCTGCTAAATTTCTTTAGCATCTTTGTAGCCAGAGGAGCTTTTGGGTTTTTATTCCATAGATATGGATGGAACATCCCTCCAGTCACAGGCCGCTCTGGCTGCAAAGTAGCTAGTGCTTTATGGTACAAGCTGTAAATTATTTTGTACCTTTTTATAAAAGGGGATTTTGGGAAAATGTTACTGATACAAAAAGAAATTACAAAAGTGCAATATGTTGCAGCCCTGCCGGGCAGTGAAGCTCCGCAGTCCAGACATAAATTATTTTGCATCGGTTTCAGCAGAAATAAAAAAATCTACAGTATTTTTTTTATTTACTTGTTTATTTTGATTAGTGACCTTAAGTTATTGTCAGTTCTGTACACCATGTTTATATATTGTCTGTATAAAGTGTATGCTATACTCCTTACTCCATGAAGGTGAATATTGCTAAAAATAAAATAACTTTTTTTTTTTGTTGAATCTTTCGCTCTTTATTGTTTTGTCCAAGGCAAGTCTGGTATTAATAGATCTGGGGGAGGGGGGACTTTTTGCATGGGCCAGGGTGGCCTTAGGGGTTGGGTCCTATTAAACTGATGATATCATACAATTCTCTGGGTTTAGGAGAACCTTCGTGTGCTGTTTCTAGTTATTGGAGCATGTGGTAGACAGTTCCCTGCATTCTTTGCAAGCATCTTGTTAGCGAGTGCAATGGGGGGTGTAAACATGTATCTGACTTAATGTTGCCGTGTAATCTTTACTGGTTAAGTAAAAAAAAAAAAAATAAACAACCAATTTAATTCTGGTATGAGATTTCCCAAAAATCTGAGATTACCTCTTTTATTTGCTGGTCACAAGACAAACTAGAAGTTATCATGGCCCTGCAGCAAAATTATTTGGAAACCCCCATACAACTTTTTAATAAAATTATATTGAAACTGTTTATCAGTTTTTATCACTTTTGGGGCCTATTATAGGGCCCCACAGTAGTCACAGGGTCTGCCTTGTCTATACAGGTATGGGATCCTTTATCTGGAAACTAGCTATCCAGAAAGCTCTGAATTATGGGAAAGTCATTTCCCATTGCTCCATTTATCCAAATTTGTAAAAATTATTTCCTTTTTCTCTGTAATAATAAAGCAGTACTTTGTACTTGATCCAAACTAAGACATAATTAATCCTTATTAAAGGCAAAACAAGCCCATTGGGTTTATTTTATGTTTAAATGTAGTAGACTTAAGGTCCAAATTACAGAAAGATCTGTTATCCAGAGAACCCCAGATCCTGAGCATTCTGGATAATAGATCCCATACCTGTAGTAATATCCCTGGTGCTGGGATGGTGATGACAATAATAAAAGGCTTAAAATCATGTGCATGTACATTTATATAGTTTTATATTTATCAGTGTACTGGTTTGTGCATGCCATCTTTATTATAGCATTTATTATTGTTTACATGTAAGAAAATCTAACTTAAGTATTAACAAAGCGTGGGATGGGTTTTGGGAATTTGTTTACATCCATTTCTCTGATGTTGATATGATCACTGATTGAACCAGTGAATGGTTTTCCTGTCTCATCCATCTTTTTGGGAAAATCCAGGCAAACCTGGGCCTGTATGGACTGTATCTAACCACCTTTATGTATGGCAAAATTAGGCAAATAGCTGCTCACATGCCATGTTATACCACTTCTCAGCTCAACATGATTACATTAATGGGTTACATGGATTTTGGTGACTATAATAAAATTATAAAAAAAAACAGAGGAGATATGGCACAGACGACAAGGCTTAAATATTCTTTATAGATACTATAGCTATTCTCATTGTATCAAGGATTTTAACTTGTGGGTCTCCCAAACTCCTTAGGGTGGGTTCAGGCCTGGATTTGTGGCAAGGCCAGGGGCTAGGATGGCAAGATTTTAGGGAGGCATGCTGCATTCTAATGAGCACTGGGGACATGTAGCACCTATAATCCCGGGGCTCCGGCGCATGCATGCGTACGCTTGTGCTGGGTGGTGTGCTTGCGAGGGTGGGTATTAGTTGAAATCTGGGCCTGGGTGGGTCTCCATGGTTCCTTCCACTACATGAGCATTTATACCTGGAGTGTAGTAAAAAAGTTTTAAAGCAGTTTTTGGGACACAAAGCCATCTCCCACACTAAGGGGTCCATTTACTAAAAATCTACTAAATTTACTAAAAAAATCTATTTTTTCCACCAATCTCTAAAATGTTGTGGTTTTCCTATATTTATAGATACATAAATATAGAAAGAGTATCTGCATTATCCTTTCATGCAGATTATTTTTTCTGCAGTGCAGATGACATACACTTAAGGTGTTTTTTTACTAAACTCCAAATGCAAAGATCACGAAAAATTTTAGATTTTCTTTTATAAAATCGGCCTTTTAAAAAATCATGAATTTTTTGGAATTTATAAAACCCAGTGGATGGAAAAATCCGAATGAGAAAATCCGGCATCTTAGACCTGTCGAGGTTGCATATAAGCCAATGGGAGAAGTCCCAATCATTTTTTGATGTTCGCTGGGTTTCGTGCAATGCCCTGAAGTTTTCAGAGTTTTCGAGCAAAAAAAGCATAAGAAAAAGGAGTTTCAGCTGAAAAATCCGAAAAAATCGTGAAAAAAAGATTTTTTTCCGCAAAGCTAATTTTCGGGAAGATGCAATAATAAATTAGCATAAAAAAACCGAGCGGATTTGATTGGAGTTTGTGTTGAAATAAAATAGGACTTTGATAAATAACCCCCTTAGATCTTTCAGCAAACATGATAAATCTTTTGTTAACCACAGGTAAAAAAAGCGAGAAAAAAAAAACATTTAGATGAACCCAATATGGCCCGCATTCATGCCTCAATTTGTGAACCAGTTTAGCAGGATACATGGGGAATTTTGCCAGGTAGGTCAATGGGAGCTTTCCACTGCAGTGACATAAAGCACAGTTGAGAGAACAGTTTGAAATAACAGAGCTCTTATTACACATGCGGAGTCATTAAACACTGAATTGCTTTTCTTCAAGTAAGGAAATTGCATGTGTGATCTTACAGCTAATAAACACTAACATTCCTGGCAGCTCATACAGTATTAATTGTACTACGATAGGTGCAAGCACTGCTTATACATTGCCACCGAGCGACTAATAGCAATGCAGACTTGCACTAAAAGGCCCCAAATTTAAGGGCAATAGGATACAACTCAGATTTCAATTGCTCAGGCCTGTGGGAACCTGCAGGTTTAGGTGTCTGCCATTGATATCAGTAGGGAGTGATTCCAGTTGTTTTATCACCTGCCTGCAGATCTATAAAATACACTGGAGGCTTATGCTCAGAATCACACCATGTTTCCTTACCCTTAAATATAAAACAAAAAATATTACAAAAATAATGATTTTAGACAGCAGGGCAGACAGTGTGCAGACAGTACGATTAGGGAGCAAAGGACATTTAAGCCACTAAACATTACAGGGGGTCCTTTAGGGTTAACATAGTATAAATACATATATTTTGTCATTATAATACACCCGAGCCATGAATCAGTGATGTGTCTCGCACCTGAGCCTAAACCGTGCGCCCCAGATTCACGCCCGCCCACACCCGACTTCCACCTACATAAAGCACAGTTGAGAGAACAGTTTGAAATAACAGAGCTCTTATTACACATGCGGAGTCATTAAACACTGAATTGCTTTTCTTCAAGTAAGGAAATTGCATGTGTGATCTTACAGCTAATAAACACTAACATTCCTGGCAGCTCATACAGTATTAATTGTACTACGATAGGTGCAAGCACTGCTTATACATTGCCACCGAGCGACTAATAGCAATGCAGACTTGCACTAAAAGGCCCCAAATTTAAGGGCAATAGGATACAACTCAGATTTCAATTGCTCAGGCCTGTGGGAACCTGCAGGTTTAGGTGTCTGCCATTGATATCAGTAGGGAGTGATTCCAGTTGTTTTATCACCTGCCTGCAGATCTATAAAATACACTGGAGGCTTATGCTCAGAATCACACCATGTTTCCTTACCCTTAAATATAAAACAAAAAATATTACAAAAATAATGATTTTAGACAGCAGGGCAGACAGTGTGCAGACAGTACGATTAGGGAGCAAAGGACATTTAAGCCACTAAACATTACAGGGGGTCCTTTAGGGTTAACATAGTATAAATACATATATTTTGTCATTATAATACACCCGAGCCATGAATCAGTGATGTGTCTCGCACCTGAGCCTAAACCGTGCGCCCCAGATTCACGCCCGCCCACACCCGACTTCCACCTTCCTTTTTAGACCCGTGCCGATCCGTCCCGCTGATGATGTCACAAAAGGGGTGGGGCGGACAGGTGCACCTATAAAGCCGGAAGTCAGATGCCAGCAGTGTAAGGTTGTAGGCGAGGAAAGCAGACAGAAGACTCGCAAATGGGGGCGGATCCAGCAGATGTCGGACCGGCCTGCACATCACCACCATGAATAGCTTGTAAATGATAGCCTTATAAATGGTGCATAGTGATGTCATTTCTGTCACATGACTTTCTGAAACCTTTTTTATTATAATAGCTAATGTTCCCCTGTTGTAAAATATGAGAATATTAGAAGTCATTCCATGACATGTATAAAAGCACTCGCCCCTCAGTGACCTCAAGGACAATATCCTTATATTTTACAGTAGGGGTAACATTCCTGTATAAAGGCACTCAGCCTTCAGCCTCGGTGACTTACACTATCCTTATATTTTACAATAGGGGTAACATTCTTCACTGTACAACAAAAGCACCATGAATATCCTGGAAAATATACCATAATAAATGGTGCTTAGTTATGTCACCAATTATAATAATCGCCTCTTAGTGATGTAGTGTGTCACATGACTCAATGAATATAATGAAGTACCCCTGGGTTTATATATTATCATATTCTCACCTTAGAGTTCATGACAAGGCTTCATGTTTTCATACATGCCTTAGAGCTCCAAGGAGACTTACAGTTTAATATCCTTGTCATTTAAAAGGTGTAGATTATTGTCCATATATATATATATAATCTACACCTTTTAAATGACAAGGGTATTTTTTATGTATATATATACATATATATATATATATATATATATATATATATATATATATATATATATATATATATATATATATATATATGTAGTGAATAAATTACCCCTCTTGTAAAATATAAGGATATTATTACCGAGGAGTTTCATGACCATATAAAAACATGAGGCCGAAGGCCGAGTGTTTTTATACAGGTCATGGAACTCCGAGGTAACTTCTAATATCCTCATATTTTGCAACTGGGGTACTTTATTTATTATAATACACAAATTTCAGTGAGTCATGTGACAGAAATGACATCAGAACTCACCGTTTATAACTAATGAACTCACCATTTATAAGGATATCATTTACAAGATATTCATGGCTTTTGTGTATTATATAGTGAATAAACTACCCCCTCTTGTAAAATAAAAGGTATTCATGGATTTTGTGTATAATATATATATAATACATGTATATATATATATCCCCTGCATGGCTAGGGGGTCCACCCTTATTTCCTGCCATACTAGACTGGTCTGAAAAGCTAAACTCATTCTAATTTTGAATCTTCTAATTAATCATGGTGCCATTATATTGTCCAACATTCCTTAGTTTCCAGCAGTCAAGATGAAGTTAAGAGCCGGTCGATGACAAAATTGTCCTCTGTAATAGTAACAAATTAGGATGTTGTTTCAGGCAGCCCAACCACTTAAAATTTGTTAGATTCTTAAGATGCAAGTGACAAATGTGACTGAGTTTGAAGAAAGACATGTTTCCACCAAGTTCAAGCACTGCAGGATAACATAGCATTTGGCACTGAGACTGTGTCTCACATGTAAAGCAATATGAATAGGCGCTCTGAGAAATGCATTGTTTACAGAAAAGTGCGACAATCAAAGCGGGCAATGTCAAGTACCCAACGATGCTGTCAATGCGATGTATGATAAATTGGTCCTTTATGTTTGGCCCAGCGTCCAGAAAGATTCATTAGCAAAAGACAACATAATACAATTGTATTTTTCCTTTGAATGTGTATAATTATAATGTGGTGCAAGTATAATTATTTTTTGAACAGTCTCCTCCCCATTTCTATAGTGGTATTTCTGGCTTAGCCTACAGTCATTGCCTTGCGATAGCTTCCTTTGTTGTTACCAGGCTTTCACATCCCATAGCCTTCCTGTTGTGTTATTATATCATAATGAAAATCCAGAAGGTAGGAAATTACTGGACTTACAACCAACCAAACAGTAACACTGCATAGCAGGGAAAATTTTCTAGGCCAATACTATAGAACTATGCCAACAGAAATATCCTCCTATTAAGAAGTGTTCTGCACAAGAGGCCCTTAAAACTAGCCATGAAACATGGGGGGGGGTCATTTGTCTTTTTCAATCATACTTTTTTTTTGGCTGCAATTCACAGCACAACCCCCCCCCCCCCCAACACACACACAGAAACTTGCCACTCTCAGGTTGAACCAGTTTGGGCAGGTTTGAAAATCCTGTTGGGCAACCTACACACTGAGCCAAACTGGGCAAAAATCTCAAAGTGTCTATCCAGCTTAACAGTATTCAAACTACCAGTCCAATGTGATTTATTGTGACTCATAGATAAATTAAAAGATCGTCTTTAGTCTCGGACCAAACTCGCTAATGAGTTTTTGCAGCCATACAGTATAGTTATCAGCACATATTCATTTCTCATAAAGCAAACACTGAAACACTTATCACCATTGCTGGGGAATAAACTAGCACTGGGTATTGGCTAAGTAGAGTGGGAGCTTGCTCATGCAGTCTAGCACCTTAATTCTGACTTGGGCACTTTAGAAACTTGCCTATAGATATAATCCTTACCAACCTCCAAACACCAGGAGGCTATACCAGGGGTCCTCATCCTTTTCATATCAGTGAGCCACATTCATAAAAGAGTTGGGGAGAAACACAAACATGAAAAATTTTCCTGAGGGTGCCAAAGAAGGGCTGCGATTGGATATTTGGTAACCCCTATGTGGACTGTCAGCCTACAAGAGGCTCTTTTTGGCAGTGCATCTGATTTTAATGCAACCAAAACTTGCCTCCAAACCATTAATTCAAAAATAAACACCTGCTTTGATGCCACCGAGAGCAACGTCCAAGGGGTTGTTGAACAACATGTTTCTCATGAGTCACTGGTTGGGGATCACTATCACTAGGTTATGCTAAAGCTGGCCATACACAGGCCGATAATAGCTGCCGACAGATTAAGTCAGCAGGGTATTGGTCCTTGTATGGAGCCCTAAAAGTGGACATATCCAAAAAATCATATTATATCAAGTATATGGCCAACAGAATGCATCAAGCTAGACTTGATTGTCCATGCAGCCCTTGCCTAAATTGCAAGTGACATATATGAGAGATACCTATTTATGGCATGCTAAATCAACCCTAAAATTCTGTATATAGAAGCATTAGGGTCCAGTCTAGGATTCTGCATGCTCCCCCCATGCATCCATGTATTTATTCCAGTGGTACCAGTTTCCTTCAATGCTCTGAAAACAGGCAGGTTAATAAAATTGATCCTAGCGTGTGAGATTGCTCTAAAAACTTGAAGATTGATAAAGCAATACAGATCTCTGTAAAGCACTATGGAATACATTACCTTGCCAATATATAAATAATAATGATAATAAACTATAATACAAAAAAGCCATGACTACCTTGTAAATTATATCCTTATAAACAGTGAGTAGTTATAAACGGCGTGGTGTTTTTATATGGTCATGAAACTCCTTGGTAACTTATAATACCTATAGAAAGATAGTCGGAGCCAACTAAGTTAAATGTAGCCTTTAGCCCGCAGGTTGGTAATAGTCTCAATGAACAAAAAGGCACAAAACAGCTACACTGAATGCTGGAGAGTGACACACCCCTCCAATTCAGCTGCAGCCAGCCAACCAGTTCAAGCCAAGGTTGCTACAAAGTGTTAAAATATAACTTTTAATTCAAACTGTTTAAAAAGAATTGCTCATTTGGCCACACCAGCCTACACACTCACAGCGTGAAAAAATGCTACGCCGTGCGGGACCATGTCCCTAAAATAACACACAATTAAAAACTCAGAGCGTAGGTTGGAAAGGTGGTGGGTATGTGCAAAATATTTAGTAGCAGGTTTAAATACCCATTGTCAGTACCTGCTCAATAGGGATATTCCTCAGTATTACCCCAATAGTGTGGAAGGTGGTGTGAATAGCTCCCACTCTTCCCAACGTAGCTAGGCAGAAAACTTTGCTGGGGGAAGGGTGGAAGGGTGGGAACCAGCACTATTGGGGTAATACTGAGGAATATCCCTATTGAGCAGGTACTGACAATGGGTATTTAAACTTGCTACTAAATATTTTGCACATACTCACCACCTTTCCAACCTACGCTCTGAGTTTTTAATTGTGTGTTATTTTAGGGACATGGTCCCGCACGGCGTAGCATTTTTTCACGCTGTGAGTGTGTAGGCTGGTGTGGCCAAATGAGCAATTCTTTTTAAACAGTTTGAATTAAAAGTTATATTTTAACACTTTGTAGCAACCTTGGTAGGGATGTAGCGAACGTCGGAAAAAAAGTTCGCGAACATATTCGCGAACTTGCGCAAAAACGCGAGCGGTTCGCGAACGGTTCGCGAACCCCATAGACTTCAATGGGAAGGCGAACTTTAACATCTAAAAAAAAAATTTCTGGCCAGAAAAATGATTTTAAAGTTGTTTAAAGGGTGCAACGACCTGGACAGTGGCATGCCAGAGGGGGATCAAGGGCAAAAATGTATCTGAAAAATCTGCCTGTGTGTGCTTGGAAGAGATAGTGTAGGGGGAGAGCTGTTAGTGATTTCAGGGACAGATGATAGTAAGTTTGCTGGCTAGTAATCTGCTTGATACTGCTCTGTATTGGAGGGACAGAAGTCTGCAGGGATTTGAGGGACATTTTAGCTTAGGAAGCTTTGCTGGCTAGTAATCTACTGTTCTCTTTAAACAACTGCCATACGTTGACCTTGTAGGCATTGTTTGCCCAGTTTTTTTGGACGCAGCCACTGAAGCACAGTTGCCAGAAAAAATATGCCATATAAATGCTGAAAATAGTCATTTTTCGCCATACGTTGACCTTGTAGACATTGTTTGCCCAGTTTTTTTGGTTGCAGCCACTGAAGCACAGTTGCCAGAAAAAATATGCCATATAAATGCTGAAAATAGTCATTTTTTGCCATACGTTGACCTTGTAGGCATTGTTTGCCCAGTTTTTTTGGCCGCAGCCACTGAAGCACAGAGGCCAGAAAAAATATGCCATATAAATGCTGAAAATAGTCATTTTTTGCCATACGTTGACTCAACGTATATGGCAAAAAATGACTATTTTCAGCATTTATATGGCATATTTTTTCTGGCCTCTGTGCTTCAGTGGCTGCGGCCAAAAAAACTGGGCAAACAATGCCTACAAGGTCAACGTCGTTGACCTTGTAGGCATTGTTTGCCCAGTTTTTTTGGCCGCAGCCACTGAAGCACAGAGGCCAGAAAAAATATGCCATATAAATGCTGAAAATAGTCATTTTTTTGGTCGCAGCCACTGAAGCACAGTTGCCAGAAAAATTATGCCATATAAATGCTGAAAATATGCATTTTTTTGGTTGCAGCCACTGAAGCACAGAGGCCAGAAAAATTATGCCATATAAATGCTGAAAATATAAATTTTTTTGGTTGCAGCCACTGAAGCACAGAGGCCAGAAAAATTATGCCATATAAATGCTGAAAATATGCATTTTTTTGGTTGCAGCCACTGAAGCACAGAGGCCAGAAAAATTATGCCATATAAATGCAGAAAATATGCATTTTTTTGGACGCAGCCACTGAAGCACAGTTGCCAGAAAAAATATGCCATATAAATGCTGAAAATAGTCATTTTTTGCCATACGTTGACCTTGTAGACATTGTTTGCCCAGTTTTTTTGGTTGCAGCCACTGAAGCACAGAGGCCAGAAAAAATTAAACCAGTAGGGTTTGCACCCTAGTTTGTAACGGTGGCGGAGGGAGGAGGAGGACGCTAAAGGACAGCTGTGTGTGGAGTCATGAGGCTTGAAGAGAAGGACAGCTGCATAGAAGTCAGAACAAGTCTTCCGGCGTGCAGTAACCCTCCGAGATCCACCCCTCATTCATTTTAATAAAGGTCAGGTAATCGACACTTTTGTGACCTAGGCGAGTTCTCTTCTCAGTTACAATCCCTCCTGCTGCACTGAAGGTCCTTTCTGAGAGCACACTTGAGGCTGGGCAAGACAAGAGGTTCATGGCAAATTGTGACAGCTCTGGCCACAGATCAAGCCTGCGCACCCAGTAGTCCAGGGGCTCATCGCTCCTCAGAGTGTCGATATCTGCAGTTAATGCCAGGTAGTCCGCTACCTGCCGGTCGAGGCGTTCTTTGAGGGTGGATCCAGAAGGGTTGTGGCGCTGCCTTGGACAGAAAAACATTTGCATGTCTGACGTTACAGACTGGCCAAAGGGCTTTGTCCTTGCAGGTGTGCTCGTGGCAGGATTACTGGCACCTCTGCCCCTGGAATGTTGATGAGTTCCTGAAGTGACATCACCCTTAAAAGCATTGTACAACATGTTTTGCAGGCTGGTTTGTAAATGCCGCATCTTTTCGGACTTGTGGTATGTTGGTAACATTTCTGACACTTTATGCTTGTACCGAGGGTCTAGTAGCGTTGCGACCCAGTACAGGTCCTTCTCCTTAAGCCTCTTGATACGGGGGTCCTTCAACAGGCATGACAGCATGAAAGACCCCATTCTCACAAGGTTGGATGCAGAGCTATCCATCTCCGCTTCCTCTTTATCAAGGACTGCATCATCCACGGTCTCCTCCCCCCAGCCACGTACAAGACCAGGGGTCCCCAAAAGGTCACCACTAGCCCCCTGGGAAGCCTGCTCCTGTTGGTCCTCCTCCTCCTCCTCCACAAAGCCACCTTCCTCCTCTGACTCCACTTCTGGCACCTCTCCCTGCGTTGCAGCAGGTGCCTGGGTTCGTTCTGGTGATTCCGACCAGAAATCGTGCGCTTCCAGCTCCTCGTCACGCTGGTCTACAGCCTCATCTGTCACTCGTCGCACGGCACGCTCCAGGAATAAAGCGAATGGTATTAGGTCGCTGATGGTGCCTTCGGTGCGACTGACCATATTTGTCACCTCTTCAAAAGGTCGCATGAGCCTGCAGGCATCGCGCATAAGCACCCAGTAACGGGGGAAAAAAATCCCCAGCTGTGCAGATCCAGTCCTACCACCCAGTTCAAAAAGGTACTCGTTGACGGCCCTTTGTTGTTGCAGCAGACGTTCCAACATAAGGAGCGTTGAATTCCAGCGAGTCTGGCTGTCAGAAATCAAACGCCTGACTGGCATGTTGTAGCGCTGCTGAATGTCAGCAAGGCGTGCCATGGCTGTGTAGGAACGTCTGAAATGGGCCGACACCTTTCTGGACTGGGTGAGAACGTCCTGGAATCCTGGGTACTTGGAGACAAAACGTTGGACTATTAAATTTAACACATGTGCCATGCAGGGCACATGTGTTAAATTGCCTAGTCTCAACGCTGCCAACAGATTGCTTCCATTGTCACACACCACTTTTCCGATCTGCAGTTGGTGTGGGGTCAGCCACCGATCGGCCTGTGACTGCAGAGATGACAGGAGTACAGATCCGGTATGGTTTTTGCTTTCCAGGCACGTCATCCCCAAGACAGCGTGACAACGGCGTACCTGGCACGTCGAATAGCCTAGGGGGAGCTGGGGGTGCACAGGTGTGGAGGAGGAGAAGGAGGACCCAGCAGCAGAGTAAGAAGAAGAAGAAGACGAGGTAGAGAGCGATGGAGGAGTAGAGGTGGTGGCAGAACCGCGTGCAATCCGTGGCGGTGACACCAACTCCACTGTTGTTGTTGAGCTACCCATTCCCTGCTTCCCAGCCATTACCAAGTTCACCCAGTGGGCAGTGTAGGTGACATACCTGCCCTGACCATGCTTGGAGGACCATGCGTCAGTAGTCATATGGACCTTTGGCCCAACACTAAGTGACAGAGATGCGGTAACTTGGCTCTGCACATGTTGGTACAGGTGTGGTATTCCCTTTTTAGAAAAAAAATTGCGGCTGGGTACCTTCCACTGCGGTGTCCCAATTGCTACAAATTTGCGGAAGGCCTCAGAGTCCACCAGCTGGTATGGTAAAAGCTGGCGGGCTAAGAGTGCAGACAAGCCAGCTGTCAGACGCCGGGCAAGGGGGTGACAGTCAGACATTGGCTTCTTACGCTCAAACATGGCCTTCACAGAAACTTGGCTGGTGGCAGATGACTGGGAATGGGAACAGGTGGTCAAGGTGGAAGGCGGAGTGGAGGGTGGTTCAGACGGGTCAAGGAGAGCAGAGGTAGAGCAGTAAGATGCTGGACCAGAAGGAGTGTGGCTTTTAGTTTGCCTGTTGCCTTTGAGGTGTTGCTCCCAAAGTGCTTTGTGCTTGCCGCTCATGTGCCTTCGCATAGAAGTTGTACCTATGTGGCTGTTGGGCTTACCAAGGCTCAGTTTCTGACTGCACTCATTGCAAATTACAATGCTTTTGTCAGAGGCACACACATTAAAAAAATCCCACACTGCTGACTTTTTGGAAGTGTGCGATCTGGCGGTAACAGTAGAAGTTGGCGGCATTGGCGGCAATGGCGGGTGCGTTGGCCGGCTGAACACAGGTGCCGATACATGTTGTTGCCCTACTGATCCCTGCGGGCTGTCCTCCCTGCTTCTTCTAAGTCTTATTCTCCTACTGCCTCTCTGACTCTCCGTCTCTCCATCTGAACTACCCTCCTCTTGCTCTCTTCTACTAGGCACCCACAAAACATCAATCTCCTCATCATCATTCTCCTCAGATGCATCAATTTCTTCTGACACATCACAGAAGGAAGCAGCAGCGGGGACCTCCTCCTCATCACTCATTATGTCCATCTCTGTCGTGTTCTCTGCCAGAATTAAATCTGGTGTAAGGTCCTCATCTCCTTCATCTTCTTCTGGCAATAATGGTTGCGCATTACTCAGTTCAAGAAACTCATGGGAAAATAACTCCTCTGACCCCAGTGAAGAAGGGGCACCGGTGGTGGAGGAAGTGTTACGTGGGGTGGCCATAGCAGTGGAGGATGAGGAGGATGTTGTGGTAAAGTTAGAAACGGTAGAGGATGGGGTGTGCTGTGTAAGCCAGTCAACTACCTCTTCAGCATTTTGGGAGTTCAGGGTCATTGGCTTTTTAAAACTGGGCAATTTGCTAGGGCCACAGGATTGCATAGCAGCACGGCCCCTAGCACGGCCTCTGCGTGGCGGCCTGCCTTTGCCTGGCATTATTTTTTAAAAAACAACAACAACAACAAAAACTCAGTTGGTTTTTCTGGAAACGATAATACACACAGCTAGATGGCGGGTTGAAGAAAACAGTGTGCAAATAATGCCTACAAGGTCAACGTATACACTACTACAGCGGTGGATACGGATTACGTAAAATATATTATGGCTGCTTGAAAAAAGTCACTCCGGTGTTTTTTCTGGAGACGGTAATATTATGGATATTTAGACAGAATGTGAACAAGGTCACACAGCTAGATGGCAGGTTGAAGAAAACAGTGTGCAAATAATGCCTACAAGGTCAACGTATACACTACTACAGCGGTGGATACGGATTACGTAAAATATATTATGGCTGCTTGAAAAAAGTCACTCCGGTGTTTTTTCTGGAGACGGTAATATTATGGATATTTAGACAGAATGTGAACAAGGTCACACAGCTAGATGGCGGGTTGAAGAAAACACTGTGCAAATAATGCCTACAAGGTCAACGTATACACTACTACAGCAGTGGATACGGATTACGTAAAATATATTATGGCTGCTTGAAAAAAGTCACTCCGGTGTTTTTTCTGGAGACGGTAATATTATGGATATTTAGACAGAATGTGAACAAGGTCACACAGCTAGATGGCGGGTTGAAGAAAACAGTGTGCAAATAATGCCTACAAGGTCAACGTATACACTACTACAGCGGTGGATACGGATTACGTAAAATATATTATGGCTGCTTGAAAAAAGTCACTCCGGTGTTTTTTCTGGAGACGGTAATATTATGGATATTTAGACAGAATGTGAACAAGGTCACACAGCTAGATGGCGGGTTGAAGAAAACAGTGTGCAAATAATGCCTACAAGGTCAACGTATACACTACTACAGCGGTGGATACGGATTACGTAAAATATATTATGGCTGCTTGAAAAAAGTCACTCCGGTGTTTTTTCTGGAGACGGTAATATTATGGATATTTAGACAGAATGTGAACAAGGTCACACAGCTAGATGGCGGGTTGAAGAAAACACTGTGCAAATAATGCCTACAAGGTCAACGTATACACTACTACAGCGGTGGATACGGATTACGTAAAATATATTATGGCTGCTTGAAAAAAGTCACTCCGGTGTTTTTTCTGGAGACGGTAATATTATGGATATTTAGACAGAATGTGAACAAGGTCACACAGCTAGATGGCGGGTTGAAGAAAACAGTGTGCAAATAATGCCTACAAGGTCAACGTATACACTACTACAGCGGTGGATACGGATTACGTAAAATATATTATGGCTGCTTGAAAAAAGTCACTCCGGTGTTTTTTCTGGAGACGGTAATATTATGGATATTTAGACAGAATGTGAACAAGGTCACACAGCTAGATGGCGGGTTGAAGAAAACAGTGTGCAAATAATGCCTACAAGGTCAACGTATACACTACTACAGCGGTGGATACGGATTACGTAAAATATATTATGGCTGCTTGAAAAAAGTCACTCCGGTGTTTTTTCTGGAGACGGTAATATTATGGATATTTAGACAGAATGTGAACAAGGTCACACAGCTAGATGGCGGGTTGAAGAAAACACTGTGCAAATAATGCCTACAAGGTCAACGTATACACTACTACAGCGGTGGATACGGATTACGTAAAATATATTATGGCTGCTTGAAAAAAGTCACTCCGGTGTTTTTTCTGGAGACGGTAATATCATGGATATTTAGACAGAATGTGAACAAGGTCACACAGCTAGATGGCGGGTTGAAGAAAACACTGTGCAAATAATGCCTACAGGGCAAATAATGCCTAAAAGGTCAACTTATACACTACTACAGCGGTAGTAAAATAAAAAAAGTAAAATAAAAAAAAATGAATATTAAAAAAAAAAATTAAAGTTGGTGCTGCTGAACTACTAGGAGCAGCAGATTAGCACACCAGTCCCACTCCCCAACACTGCTAGACTAATAGCACTGGGCTCTTATAGTAGTAGTAGTAGTAGTAGTAAAACAACAAAAAAATAAATAAAAGCAGTCCTTACAAGGACTACTGTTATTGCAGCAGTCAGCAGATGAGATCAGAAGCAGGACAGCTGCCCACTGCAGCTACATACAGAGCACTGCAGTAGAAGGTAGATTACTAGCCAGCAAAGCTACCTAAGCTAAAATGTCCCTCAAACCCCTGCAGACTTCTGTCCCTCCAATAACAGAGCAGTATCAAAACGATTACTAGCCAGCAAACTTTCAACTGTCCCTGAAATCACTAACAGGCAGCAGCTCTCTCCCTACACTATCTCTTCAGCACACACAGGCAGAGTGAAAAAACGCTGCAGGGCTTCGGTTTTTATAGGGAAGGGGAGTGGTCCAGGGGAGAGCTTCCTGATTGGCTGCCATGTACCTGCTGGTCTGGGGTGAGAGGGCAAAAAAAAGCGCCAACAATGGCGAACCCAAAATGGCGAACGTCGCGCGACGTTCGCGAACTTCCGGCGAGCGCGAACACCCGATGTTCGCGCGAACAAGTTCGCCGGCGAACAGTTCGCGACATCTCTAAACCTTGGCTTGAACTGGTTGGCTGGCTGCAGCTGAATTGGAGGGGTGTGTCACTCTCCAGCATTCAGTGTAGCTGTTTTGTGCCTTTTTGTTCATTGTAACTTATAATACCCTTATAATTTACAAGAGGGGGTACTTTATTCACTATAGTCACTATCCTTTACTCTGAAATGTAACTTTAAAGGAATACTGTCAAAATATTTCGAAATAGTACTGCTTCACACAGTGTCGGACTGGGACACCAGGGGCCCACCCAAAAATCTTTGACTAGGGGCCCACCAATTAATCTTAGACCAGGGGTCAACTCTTAGTACTATTATTCTTCCTCTCCTCACTCAACCTCTATTGTCCTAGTCTCTTTCTTTTACATACTATAATCTATTATTCTATCTATTTAGCCTCTTTGTTCTCATAGTATTTGGGAATAGAAATGAAATATGCCAAATGTCTAGCAGTGAGGGCCCACTGACAGCTTGGCCCACCGGGACTTTTCCTGGAATCCCAGTGGGCCAGTCCGACACTGGCTTCACAGACTTCTGCACTGAAATCCATTTTTCAAAAGAGCAAAAGGATTTTTTTATATTTACAGTAATTTTGGAATCTTCCATCGGGCTAGACATAATGTTAGTTTCCCAGGTACCCCTAGTCATGTGACTTGTGCTCTGATAAACTGCAGTCACTTTTAACTGCTGCACTGCAAGTTGTAGTGATATCACCCCCTCCCTGCCACCCTCAGCAGCCTAACAACAGAACAATGGGAAGGTAACCAGATAGCTCCCTGTTAGATATAAGAACAGCACTCAATAGTAAAAATCCATTTTCCACTGTGACTCACTGTATTACTCAGTTACATTGAGTAGGAGAAACAACAGCCTGCCAGAAAGCAGTTCCATTGTGAAGTGCTGGCTCTTTCTGAAAGCAGACCAGGCAAAATGACCTGAGATAGCACTTACCTACCAATATTACAACTAAAAAAAATACACTTGTTGTGGTAGGAATAACATTTTACATGGCAGAGTGAATTATTTGCAGTGTAAACAGTTTTAGAAATAAAAACTACATCATAAAAATCATGTTGAATCCCTTTAAAATGCTGTATACATTTTGTTTACAAATGACCATCAGTTCCCAAGTTTTCCTTCTCTTATGTGTGTCTTGTAGCTATCTTTGACTGTATTACGAGTTTGAGAAGATCACTGTAACATGACATTCTAATACAGAATAAAAATGAGACCATCCAGTAATTTGTGCTTTGAAAAGAACAAGAATTCTGTGGTTTGAAAAGAGGAAGTAAACAATTTCAGTCCTTCTGTAGAATTTCATTGTAACATTTCTTATTCATGGGAAAGTAAAAGATCTTATTTTTCATTGTCTGTAGAGGTGTAATGCTGTGGTGCAGACAGAAAAGGAAGACATTTGTTTATAACTGTGGTCGGTGAACCATAGCGAATTGAATTACAGTATATATTCTAAAATGGAATACAGGCACACAGAAGAATGGTAACAAAGTAAAACTGACAATAGGAGCTTGCAATCCACTGGACTGTCATTTGGGCTATCTTATCTGTATTTAAAGCTGATAAAGGGTTACCTTTGTATAGGAAGTATGTTTGGGTCAGTGTGGTTGCACATTACATTTACTTGGTTTCCAAAACAGGTTTCTGCACTCCGACACTGAGCTTACTGTAGAGCAATGGATTAAAATGGGTTTGTTAGTTTGGTCATTTTGGAGCAAAGCGGCCCAACATCTACATTTAAGCTCCCTTTAGGTTAGAGATTAAGTTCCCTTTAGGTCATCATCTGCATATGGTTCTTTCCAAACCCAACACATTTTTTTTTAAAAGGGTCCAAATCCAGTCATTTTTGGGTAGAATAATCTGATCTTCTGAAATAGAAGGGGGTTATTTATTAAAGTTCGAATGCAAAAAACTAGAATTTTTCGAAATCTATTAAACCCAGAGGGTGTTAAAAGTCCAAATTAAAAAGTACTCCAACTCAGACCTGCAGAGTTCATGTAAAAGTCAATGGGGAACATCCTGAAGATATCATGATCTGTCCTGGGCTAAGCTGGCCGTAGATGTAAAGATTTAAATTAAAAAGACCATTTCAAGAGCTGTTGTCTAGTTGAAGCCAGAAAAACTGAGGGAGCTGCCAGAAGCGTAACTAGAGGGGGGCGGGCAATGGCGCAGGACGCGCAGCCGGGCCCCCGCCCCCCTCCGTACACCCGGAAACTGTCCGGGAATTTGAGCCGCACAGCGGTGCGCGGACTGCGTGGACTGCCGGGGGGCCCTGAGTGGGTGCGGGCCCTGGCCCACTCGCACCCCCTGCTCCCCCGGTAGTTCCGCCACTGGGAGCTGCCGGCTTGGCCCTGCAAACAATTGGACAAAAGATACATTTCACTGTGACCAATGAAAATTTTCTAAATTTTCCGATCGTTGTCAGACGAAAAATCGTTAGATGCATGATCGTTCGATTCCCACTAACCTCACGATAATTTGACGGATTGGTTGGATTGCACTAAAATCGTTTGAAAAGCAAGAAAACACTGGCACAGCATGGGTTACTTCTAGCAGGGAAACCCCTTTCTCATTTATTGCGGATGCAACGTTTCGGGGCTTGACAAAGGGGTTACGCCCAGAAACGTTGCATCCGCAATAAATGAGCAAGGGGTTTCCCTGCTAGAAGTAACCCATGCTGTGCCAGTGTTTTCTTGCTTTTCACGTGGATTTTGAGGTTGCCAACGCCTCTTTCACTGAGCACCTGGGACTCGTACTGATTGGGAAGCCCAGGGTGTGCGATATCGACTATCTCTTTCGCTAGTGAATTGGCGCCTGCCCGTTAGTAAATAGCCAATGTCCCGGTGGCCGGTAAGGTTGGTGAATTGTTGCCAGCATTTGCCACTTCGCCCTTTAGTAAATCTGCCCCCTACTGTTTAGTGAAGAAGTAGCCCAAGTGATATTTAAAAATAAAAAATATAAAAATAAAAAATCTTTTAATTTTTAAATATCACTTGGGCTACTTCACTAAACAGTAGGTCTCTCCCGACTTTTTTGGTTTTGATTTACTATACCAAATAATGAATAACCCTTGGACTGGGGGTATCCTGGGATGTGAACACTGAGTATAATTTTTGACTCAACTGAACAATAGCTTTGACCTTAACTGAATTTTTGCTCCAAAAGTAGAATCAAACACCACAGCCAAAATTGCATAGTTGTCTGTACTGAAGAGTTTTCAGTCTATAAGGAGATTCATAGATGCAAAATGAAAAGAAAAAGTTGCCTTCCTTAGAAAGGGTTTTCTCTGCATGAAAAGCCTGTCCACATTGGGTCTGCTCTGCAGTGGCGTGTCTGGACACTCAGGGATTGAAAAATAGGTAAAAACAGTGTATCACATGCTAGAACTATTTTCTTTTTTTAAGTGAAAGAAAAACTAAATTGAACATACGACTGCCAGAATGACATAACGCTGGAGGAAATACTGTACGATGCATAGATAATGTATGCTTTGAGAGTAACATGGGTGGGGGGTAATTTATTAAGGAGGCCCTGCAACAAAAATTGTGCAATGTCTCAATTGTTGTGCCATTAGTCATGTTTAATTCATGCATTATTTTACGTGTCATTCCATGCCTTAGCGTGTCCATGCACGATCGATTGCTTCTATTTATGTGCAAAGGCATCAGTTAGCAAGTTTAATGGGGGGGTGGGGTTTGGATTCTCCTTTGCTATGACAGAAGGGAACCATGTGCAATAGTGTGCAGGGCAGGGACACTCGCCATTAGATTTTTGCACCTAAAATTTCCCACAACCCCACAATGCTGGAACAAAGATTGTACAATGACAGGATTTGTCATTTTCCTTGCATGAAAATTCACTTGTAGATTTTTGAGGCATCGATCGAAAACCTATTCGACCCAAAAAAAACTTTGACTTAATTTCGGTTGGTCTTTTTGAATTCAAATTTCGAAGCTTTTTCAATTCTAAATTCGACCCTTGATAAATATGCCCAGTACTTTCTCTTTAAAAATTCGACCATTCACCATCTAAAACCTGCGAATTGCTGTTTTAGCCTATGGGGGACCTCCTAGAACCTATTTGGAGTCAATTGGTGGACTTTGAAAAATCAAAGTTTTTTGGGGGGAAAAACTTTGAATCAAATTCGATCGAATGCGCTATTCTTCGATTCGAGCGATTTGAATTCGGCCGAATACGGACCTATTAGATTGAAAACTGACCTAAAAAAACCTTTGACTTAATTTCTGTTGGTCTTTTTGAATTCGAAATTCGAAGTTTTTTCAATTCGAAATTCAACCCTTGATAAATATGCCCCTAAATGTAGGGCCTCATATTAGAAGCCACTGCAACTAGGGTTTCCAACTCGACAGTATTTTACCGGCCTGACCAGTAAAAATGATTCTTGACCCCAATGTTAGAAATAAAATCTAAATATATAGGAAAGCCGGTATTTTTTTCCAAAGAAGGTGGAAACCATAACTGCAACCCAAAGAGCACCATGCTTTTTGTATTTGTCTCTAAGTTGTGCCCAAAGGCTCTTTGCATTGTGAGTGTCCTGTGGATTGCCCCAAAGTTTGCACATCATAATGTGCCTTAAAGGGGAAGGAAACCTAGTCGGCGCAAACCCCCCACCCCCCCTCCCGTTTGTTGCCCACCCTCCTGTTCCTGCTGTGAACGGCGTTTTGGCGCATGCGCAGTAGGATCATTTCACCGGTACGGATCTACTGCGCATGCGCCAAAAGTCACGCGCATGCGCAGTAGATCGTACCGGCGAAATGATCCTACTGCGCATGCGCCGTTCACAGCAGGAAGAAGATCGCGTGGAAGAAGAGTTTAACAAATTTTTTCACCGGTGCCGAATCGCGGGAATTTGCCACCTGGCGAATTTATTCGCCCATCACTAGTGCCTTCAAAGGCACCCGATCAAAATTTTCCATCCAGCAAAGTCAAAGTCAAAGTCTTCAAAGCATGTTTCCCACCATACATGCACCGAATATCGAAAATTTGTTCCGTACGATATTATCTGTGCATCTATGGCCACCTTTATTACACCTATGATCCGTACTTTGTGCCTGCACAGACTATTGCCCTGGAAAAACATGTTCTGTGCATGGGTCCCTTAGGGCACAGTTTTGTCCACCTGCTTTTGCATCCAGGATAATACTAATTAATATAGCATTTACATAACTAATATGAAGCACTGTATATTCCAAACATAATATTAAACAGCTAGG
The DNA here is from genome assembly GCF_017654675.1 of Xenopus laevis. NCBI lineage: Eukaryota > Metazoa > Chordata > Amphibia > Anura > Pipidae > Xenopus > Xenopus laevis. The sequence goes on along the minus strand of NC_054378.1, from coordinate 114,591,296 downwards.
TTTGCTGTTCTTAAAACCAGTTAACATCCATGTACTCATATGGTTCTACCATGACACATGGTATAAAAAAAGTGAGCAAAAACAGGCCTACAGTATTACTGTAAATATTCTTTATTTTTATAGTAGCAACATATTGTGAAGCTTTTAAAAAGGGTCTAGTCATTTGCTTCGTCCCTGTTTGCTTTACAATTATATTTCTCTGCCATTGGCTACCCAAATTATTCCACTTAACCTGAGAGACAGCTTTTGGGTGGTGGGTAACTGTGCCTGGTTGGAATCAAACCTTGAGCTGCAGTGTTCTTAAGCAGAAAACCTACATAAAGCACTTTTATAAGCGACTCTTAATTTTATTTATGCCATAATATGAAATACGTCTAATGTTTCTAACAGCTGTTATTGGGAAGAAAGCAATGCCTATAATTCATATAACAAGTAAAATCCCAGTAATATACATATGTCATTTTTGTAAAACAAAGGCAATGCCATGTCCAAATACCACGTCCGATTGCATGTGATCATTTGGACACCGGTTCCATTGAAACTCTTCATTGAATGTTGGTAGAGGGAGCAGCATGGCAGTACTCACATCATGTACAAAATAAGAGAAATAAGACCTTCTGTTGAGAATAACAGATGGCCGTACATGTTACTGGGCATTCCGAGATGAAATAAAGAGAAAGTAAAGCCGACTATTTCAGATTAGAAGTTTGTCTCTTGGCCTATTTATCTCTCTCAGTTCTGGGCAAGCTGCCCGGGTTATTATGCTGATTACCAATTGTACCAGTCCCACTAAATCCAGATGGACACACTTTATCCTAGCAAGCAATGTGTTAGTGTCTCCTCTGTGTGTCAGGATTAACATCCCTGATCTAAGAGGTAAAGGCATATATTTTGGAGACTTGCACATACATGAAGCCTATGATCAGCTTGTGGGGTTGCCAGCTCACCCCTTTATAACCCAGACATGTGTTAAATCCACACCCTGCGTTGCTACTAGAATTTATTCAGATACTTGTTGCAGACTGTAATGGTTTCGGGGTGGTTGTGCAATATGCATTTAAATGAATTGCTAATTACTCCTTCTGCACTTGAGTTCAGCATGTGTCTGTTTTGAAAGTGATCAGCTGGCACTGCATCCTGCCTCCTTCGTGCCTAAGGACCAGCTACAGTAGATCTCCCAAGCTATAAGCTAATTATTTATTACATTATTTTCAGTATAAGATGATACAAGATGTCTATAAACGGGTGTCAGACATGGTGAGGCACAATAACCATGTGTGGTGAGCAGCTAAGTGCAGAAAGAGCTACACCACACACTCACACCTCCTCTTAGGAATTGCCAGAAATGAGCTGTACTCTTACACTGTTACACTGTAAAGCCATATAAAATCATGTAGCATCTCAGATCCCTGCCCTTCATTACTGCCAGTGCTGCAGAGAATATTTCATGCTTTTCTATGGGAAGTGACCACTGCAAACATCCCTAGGACACAACACTGAAAATGTCACATGTTCCATAGCCCTAAGTGTGGAATTTTGTCTGTAAAATAAAATTGTTTTATACTGGTACTTGCATTTTGGTACCCTTATCCTAGCTTATGACATATGCATTGTGTGGGCATAAGGATAGTTTATGCCTTAGAAGAAATATGTAACTTTACACATTAGGGTTTATCTCATGCAGGGCCACATCAGGGGGGCACAGGGGGTACTGTTGTACTGGGCCCAGGCCTAAAAGCTGCACTTTTTGAAATAGCCGGGCCCCCCTTGACAGCACTGAAGCTGTGCCAAACCTGCCAAAGTCCTGCAGAGCCGAAGTCCCTAAGAGTCGAAATCCCGAAGAGCTGAAGTCCCGAAGAGTCAAAGTCCCGAAGAACTGAAGTCCCAAAGAGTCGAAGTCCTGAAGAGCTGAAGTCCCAAAGAGTCAAAGTCCCGAAGAGTTGAAGTGCAGAAGAGTCAAAGTCCCTTAGAGCTGAAGTCCCGAAGAGTCGGAGTCCCGAAGAGTCGAAGTCCCAAAGAGCCGAAGTCCTGAAGAGCTGAAGTCCCGAAGAGTCGGAGTCCCAAAGAGTCCAAGTCCAAGTCCTGAAGAGTTGAAGTCCTGAAGAGCTGAAGACCCGAAGAGTGGAATTCCCAAAGAGCTGAAGTCCCGAAGAGTCGAAATCCCAAAGAGTCAAAGTCCCGAAGGGCTGAGGTCCCGAAGAGTCGAAGTCCCAAAGAGCTGAAGTCCCAAAGAGTCTAAGTCCCGAAGAGTCGATGTCCTGAGCAGCAGAAGAGCCGAAGCCGCAAAAAGACCCGAAGCCACGAAAGGAGCCAAAGTTGAAGTCCTGTGCTCTACTGAACACCAATGTGTTTTTTATGTTATTTTATTAAACCCCATGCTACAAATATATTATTTAAATACTCTATAGGCCCCTGCCACCAATGTTCTTTAAAAAAAAATATTCTTTGGGGCCCCAATGTTTTTAACTTGTAAGGAGGGGCCCTAGCACCAATGTTTTTTTTAAAAAACTTTTATGGGGGGCCCTGGTGTCAATGTTTTTTTTAACTTATGGGGGCCCTGTTGCCAATGTTTTTTTTAAAAAAAACTTTTATGGGGGGCCCTGGCGCCAATGTTTTTTTTAATGACTGTAAAGGCCCAACATAAAGGAGGGTCTGGTTAGGACCCCCTTGCTGCTGTCCTAAGTAACACTGGTTTCTGGCACCCACAACTTCCCTACTGCCTCCAACCATATTGACTGACGTGTCTGTGTGTGTTGGGGGGTTAGTCAGCATAGAGGGGTGTACCGGACCTGGAACCTGGAAATTGATGTTACAAAGAATCAGACACAAAGGACCATGTTTTGGCAATTATTTCCCTGCTCTGCAGGAGTCTACAGAAAGTATAGAGAACATAATCCATAACACCAATAAATAGAAAATTTGCAGAAAATTTATGTTATTTGTTATAATAATTCTATCTATATTGTTTGTTTATGACAAAAACATTATGGAAACAAATATTTATATTTGCCAAGACATGTCGTTTGGGTGAGTGCTTTCAGTCTTCCCCTGCTGGCTGTATATTACTAAGCCCTGTGGATAAAATGGGCGGCTTGCCCAGAAACGAACAGAATAATTAGGCTATGAAGAGACAAATTTATCTTTCTTTTTAAGCTCTTTAAAGTAGAACAAGCCTGCTCTTTTCTCTTTAACATACCAGCAGCTCCGGAGAGCAATAATGTGGCAAAGAGGGAAAGAGAGAAGAACCTGAGATGAGAATAAGAGGCTTCACGGTGAAACTTTGCCCTGTTATTATGGATCAGTTTTACAAGCTAAGAAAAGCATGTTCCTTTCACACTGTTGTAATCCTAGAAGTTCGGAAGCCTAAAACCTTGACAAGGAAAAGTCTTGTTAAACGGAATGAAGAGAGCACTTTGGCTGTCAAGCTGTACTATATGTTCATTTGCGACTCACCTGCGATGTGGCTTTTAGCTTGTGTTACCAAAATAATGGGGACAAAAGAAAAGCTTATTTACTTGCATCTCCACCCATCAAATTATACTCAGTACCTGCAGGGCTGGCACAGGGGCATTGTCTGCTTGCTGGCCCTGTCTGGCAAATGAGATTGGACATGGAAATCAGAAAAAGATCATTTTAAATTCTACAAAAAAATTAGGGAGAAGAAGGAAAAATCTGATATAAAAACTTAAATTGAAAAGATGAGGCCCCCAGAAAAGATGAGGCCCCCAGAAAAGCAACCATAAAGCCTGTTTACCATTTCTTAGCAGTAGCATAACTAGATGTTACTGGGCCCCACAGCAAATTAATTTTTGGGACCCCAACATATCCAGAGGTTGTCCTGTTTTAACAATATATTTTGAAATTGCTGATTAATTAGGGCCTCATGGGGCCTCCTATAACTCCTGGGCTCTCTCTGCTCTGTAGTTATGCCCATGTTTCTTAGTTTTTCTTGTAAACCTATGAGCCTAAGCTATATGTGGTTACACCCAGATGAACCAATTTAGAATCTACAGTGCTAACATGGATGTACTGTACCCAGGGCTGGAACTAGGGGTAGGCAGAGTAGGCACGTGCCTAGGGCGCAAAGGTGGAGGGGCGCCAGGCACGTACTTACTCCTACCCCTAGTCCGGTCCCTTCTCTGCCGACCGCCTACTTGTTCCCATCTGTGCGAGTATGCATGCGTCAATTTGTGCATGCGCAGAATCGTTTTTCCGCGCAGAAGCGTCTTTTCGCGCATGCGCAGAAGCGTCTTTTCGCGCATGCGCAGAAGCATTCAACCAGCCGGCGCGGCAGCCGGGCAGGCTGCCTAGGGCGCCTGCCCGGCTCTGACTGTACCAGTGGTGTCCAGCGACACACGGAAAAAAGTCTTCCCGCACTCAGAGTGCTTTGTTTTCATAAGTCGCCCTGAGTTTCCTCGTCAGGCAACTTGGGAGAATGAAGTGCTCTGAGTGCCATCCCGCCAGCGATTTTGATTCTAGCCGGCGGGAAGGCTTTTCAGGGAGATTGGGGTAGATTTAGTTGCCTGGCAACTAATCGTCTCTCCTTTGGTCGACTAAATCTCCCTGTCTCTGCTGTACACAATCGCAGTCTTGGTAGTCAGAGGTACCGGGAGAGTGTGTTGCCTGATGACACACATCTCAGGCATCATTATAAGACCCAGTGAGACCCAGATCTGCATCACAGAGAGAATAGAAAACCATGGCACCCCTTTAGGATGGACCATAGATGGCAAGGACACAGGTGGGGCCTACTACAAAGACAGGACAAAGGTCAGAAGGGGGCATCATGGCTCTGCTGAGTAACAGCCTGCTAAATAGCTGGCACTTAGTTATAGAACTCACCTCTCTTTGCAGCCCCTTTAAAGTATATTTATAGGACAGGCCTGGCATAAAACGAATTGAGGAAGATTAGGTAAACCATGACATTCATGCATCAAAATCGAATAAAATGATTAACCCTCCCTCCAAGTGGCAGTCGTACATGAAAGGCACCTCTATAGTTAGTGCTGTATTCTCTTGATTGAGGCTTATTTTTAGGGAGTGATTTTTGGCTGCTGTGGATTTTTCCATGCAATATAAAATATCAGTCATAAAAGGAAAACGCCCCAAGCTGACAATGGTAATTACATTAAAAAATGGCAACAATGGTGTACGCACATTTTCAGATGAGAATCTTGTGATTTCTGGTGGTCAGCAATAGGAGGAGGTTGGGGTAATTTGGGTGAGAAACACAGTGGGCAAAAGACCCAAACCTGCTAGGCCTCAGGGTTGTGTCTCATTAATGGAATTTAGTGACTGTTTGTGTTTAGCTTGCTGCATTGTGTTGGGTCAGACTTATTGCCGGGGGCTACTGTGTTGAGTTTCTGAGAGACTCCAATACGGCAGATGTAGAAAAAAGCTACGACTAGTTGCCCATTAGTATCCCCCTGGGGCAAGAGTGTGGTCTGTATTAGAGGTTCCCTTATAATTTCATAGATAAAATACCAATGGCTTTAATCCTGCATGCAAGCCCAGACTGGAATTCAAAACCAGCCTTGCCATTTCAAGTATACAGTGGCCCAAGTGGTCCTCCATCAGCCCATTAATTATTGACTAACTATGGCATCTTACAGGTGCCCTTCAGAGTGCCAAGATATGCTCATGGTATTGTTAGATAATATATGATATGGATGAACACCAGGATGCCCAACCTTTGCCTTTCTGGCTCATGTTGAAATGACACTTGTGTGTGTGTATTCTCTGAACACTACGATACCTTGCTAGGCTCATCTGATGTCCATTAGCATTTCAATATTACATTGCTTTGACTGTACACAGAAAAACCAGTCCATTTAGCAGGGTGTCAATAATAACACTAATTGGGGGGGGAATACAAAACACATGAAATACTAAGGGGGTTAGTTACTAAAACTCAACTTTTTCTCATTATGTTTGACCAAACTCCCAGACCTGAATGCCCTTAGCTTACCAATAATTTATCTAAAAATAATAGGTGCAAAAAGACGTTGGGACAAAATCAACCATCGTGTTGAATCATGTGACTTTTTCGAACTGACACTCCGAAAACTCAACTTTTTTACGTTCTCGTCCGAAAAACTCAATTTGGATTATTGAACGAAAACCAGGGCCTGAAACTATAGAGAAACCCGAAGGCAAAAAACATGTTCCCATTGTTAAAGGGACCATCGGCCATTGATTTCTACATGACTTCAACTGGTTTTAGCTGGACTATTTTTGGATTTTTAGCAGCTTTGGAGCATAATAAATCTGCAAAAATTCTAGATTTTTTTCCTCCAAAAATTTGGATTTCTTTCTTCTTTAAAACTCTACCAGAAAAATTCAAGGCTTCATGGCTGTTTTTTTTTTTTAGCAAGATTACATAGAATTTGCAGCTTGGGTCCTTTTAAAGTCCTTTTAGAGCTGCTCCTTGCCCCATTAGACTTGCCATTTTCTTTTTTTTTCAAATTCTATATTTATATTTTTAATAAGGGAAAGGGAAGGGGTACAGAAGAAAAAGAAAGAGGGTTGGGAAAGAATAAGGGATATATGTAATAAACATTTACACATTCGTCATCTTCAAATCAGCATATCAGACAATAAATCATAGCTTAATTAAAAAATTGAGAGTTTTATACAAGAAAATCAATAGAATACAGCAACAAGTTTATATTGTGAATGGGGTTACTCATGAATGCTTATTATATATAATTTTCTTCTTGGTTATGAATGATAAAGTATATACTCAATCTATTATTTCTGAGGAAAGACTTGCCCTTTTCTATAGGCAGGTTAGTGTACAGCAAAGTTTTGGAGTCAGAAAGCCCTGTTAACGATTAAATCATTATAAAAAAGACATCACAACATTTATGCATATTAACTAGAAAACCTGAAATTACCGTTTACCTGAAAAAAATTAAATCACTGCTCAGGCCGAATATGATGTTTACAAAGCACTTACATACGGATTCCTTTTGTTTCATATTAGAGAAGACTCAGTCTATGGCAGAGGTTGTAGATATCTTATTGGGATATACTAGTAAACTATGCCAATTTGAAAAATGCCTGGAAATATACATTCATTTCTTTTCTGTTAATGTATTGCACATTCTCACATTAATTAAGGCATACAGATATGATGTAAATTAATGACCCCACACAAAAATGTAATATGGTGGGTTTGCAGCATCAAGATGCAGAGTTACATAGAGATAGACCAGGCATGGATTGTAAGCTCTATGTGCCGGGCAATTTATTTTTAATGTCTGTCTCTTAGTCCATCTGTGTGTTTAAGTACTGTAAAGCAATAAAGAATATTTTGGCACCATATAAATCGAGGTTTGACATGTCCAAAAATGAAACAATGGAATTTATTTCCCATCACTGTATACACTCCCAGTGTGGACTGGAGAACTAATGGAAAATCTAGTTATCAGAGGTCAGGAGAGGTTTAGATCAGGGTGGATGAGTTTTCCTTTGAAATATAAAGCTAGTAGCCCGCTCCTGGGGCATGGGTGAGGCTTTCTCTCTCCCACTAAACCAAACGTCTGGCTCCCGCAGACCAACATCCAACCTGTCTGCTACTGTTCTGTACAGGGCTGGGCGTGTCTGGGAGACTCCACCTTGACTGAATGTTCCCATTTACTTAAGCCAGTGAGTGAGGTGTCGTCTGGGACAGTAACATACGACATTGTACCCTGTGTGGATTTAGGTGCATCATTTCCCTGAAAAATGTTGAAAAATAATGGCATCTAAAGTTACTCCTTGCACATCTCCATAGATGTGATTGGCACCACTACGTTCTGCGTCCATTTTCAAATTGTGGTCAATGTTCTCCTACTGACCCTGGGGAGCGCTGGAGTAACCACCAGTCTTGAATGTGGCAGTAGTTTCAGGCATTCCACAGTGGCCTGTGTGAGTTTATGGCCAGGCATCATTTTGATGATGAGCACCGAAAATGACAACACCAAAGTTTTTTAGCAAGATGGTAGCTGATTTGTCCCAACCTTGCTCCCACCACCACATATTTTCTTACCTATCAGTCGCTCTCTTATTTATCTCCCTGCCAATCACTACCTCAGTCCCAGTAGCACACTGGGCCTTCACCCTCTTGAGCCCTAGGCCACCACCTTTCCTGTCTACCTCTACAAACAACATCTTTTTGCAGGGCTTTATATAGATTATTACCCTTAGAGATACTACAACCTGTAGGATCTGGATGTGTAATCTAACATACTATTCATCAAATCAAATAGGCCCCTGATGAGATCCTAAGTGAGATCCTAACTATGTGTGAAGTACCTTTTAAAGATGGTTAAGTAAGATGGAAATGATCATTTGCTTTGATTGGGCATTTTTATTCTGCAGGAAACTGTCTTTGTTCTGTGATATAGGAGCTTTCAATAGCATAGCACAGATAGCATTATCTTGTAAAACAGATATCACTGAAATGAGGTACTCATCTATGATTATAACAAAAACAAAGTAAAACATTCTAGTAATAAAAAGCCTGTTCGAATGGGTGGATGGATTGGTAAGCAGTGGTGAATGACAGTGTTGTGCTAGTCATGAGCCTGGAGCCAGCATACCTGCTATGGGAAAGCTGTTGGAGAGGTCAGGTCAAGGCATCACTGTACTATTAAACACTGAAATATCTATACCGGTACATTGTTTAGAACTTATCTATAAAATAAACTAGATTAGAAGCAGTTCTATCAACTTGCACCATAAGATTCTAAAAGCTCTAAGACAGTGATCCCCAACCAGTGGCTCCTGCAGTGTTGGACTGGGCCGGCGGGACACCGGAAAAAATTAATTGGTGCAACGTATTTGCGTATGCACGCGCAGTGCAGCCATGTGCATGTGTCGCCTTGTCAGCGCATACAATAATAGAGTGCCAGGGAATTGGAGGCTGGAAGGGGCCCCCGGGGACTGCCAGGAGGGCCGTAGGTTTGCAGCCCCAGTGGGCCCCCAAGGCCCCAGTCCGACCATGGGCTCCTGAGCAACATGATGCTCACCAACCTCTTGGCTGTTGCTCCCAGTGGCCTCAAAGCAGGTGATTATTTTTGAATTCCAGACTTGGATGTAAGTTTCACTTGCAGAAAAAACAAAGCCTACTGTAGGCTGCCAGTCCAGGGCTACCAAATGGCTAATTACAGTCCTTATTTGGAACGCCCAGGGACATTCTTTATGCCTGTGTTGCTCCCCAGCTATTTTTACATCTGAATATGGCTCACAAGTAAAAAACGGTTGGGGATCACTGCTCTAAGATGATCTTGTGCATACCTAGTAACCAGTAAGCTAAGTGCTTTGTGTGCACTTGTGCACTATCCTTCTTGTTTAGAATACAGAAATAAAACAAACATTTGGACAGAGTAATGTAAATAGTGCTACCTACCGCCTCTCTAAAATTCTCAGATCAGTGACTGGTAATGTGTCTCATCAAGCATTGACTAAACACACAGTATACTGCAGGAAGGAGCCATCACTAAGTGGGCATAGAATGAAATGGGCACAAAGAGGCACAATTTTATATGGGAGTGGAACAAGATGGATTCCAGAGTAGATGAACTGCTGAGTGTTGAAGTGCTGTGTGAGAGATAAAATAAGTAGTGATGGGCGAATTTCTCCCATTTCGCCAAAAATTCACAAACTTCCCAATAAATTCACGAAACTGTGAAATATTTGTGAAACTCGAAAATTGACGCCCCATGTCAATTTTGGACGTGCGTCTGAAATGTTGCTCGCGTCAAGTTAAAGTCAATGGGTGTCCGAATAGTGTTGATGCGTGTAAATTTTGACGCGAGTGACTTTTCGGACGTGCGTCCAAAATTTTGTTGCCACTGGCGAATCTTCCCCAGTAAAATTTTTTTATTCGCTGCGAATTCGCACCAGGCGAATTTATTCGGCCATCACTAAAAAAAAGAATTAAGAATATTTTTTTTGATTTTGAAAAAACAGATATGACAGTTGCATCAAGTTGAAAGAAAGATTAGGAAGGACCATGAAGAGTGGAAAGAAAAAGACTGCCCCAGATTTTCTCAAACCCATACGAACAATCTTATTCTTCAAACATCAGATTTTATTAACTCTAATTCTTGTTTATCAGTTTGGTACAGACCTACCTGACAGATGTGTATGGTTGTAGTCACCACATTGCTAAATATTAGGGCAAACTGATCATATACATATATATACAGTCTCATAATGTTAGAGTAGAACTTACTCCAGAATTATATCTGTTTAGAGACACAAAGAGGAAGATTTACTAAAGGGCGAAGTGGCCATCCCTAGCGAAAATTCCCCAGAAATCCAATCCTCAAGGACATCACCAATTAGAGGCATAGAGGACAATTTGCTAGTGAAAGAGACCTTTGCTATCGCAGTTTGGCGCGATATCGCAGTTTGGCGCAATATCGTCAGGGAATTTTAACTCCGCAAATTTACTAAAGAGCGAATTTAGACCTAGCAAACTGATAAGATGAAGCTCCATCCTCCTCAATCTTATGTCAGTGACGCTGGTGTTTTTTCATATTTTAAAGTGGACTTGCCTTCAAAAGTTGTAACTATTAAAGATGTTTGTGTTTTTTTTAACCAATTTGAGGGGCATGCCACATTTGTTTTAGGGTGGGCTCATGTCTAGGACATTAGAGGATCTCCCGGCAATAGGAAGCGAAACTACGCTAGCGTCGTTCTCTTTCGCTAGCAAATTGTCCTCTACTCCTGTTAGTAAATTGGTGATGTGCCTGCTGATGGGATTTCTGGCAAATTTTCTCTAGCGACGCCCACTTCACCCTTTAGTAAAACTGCCCCGTAGCTGGGATCAAGTACAAGGTACTGTTTTATTATTACAGAGGAAAAAGGAAATAATTTTAAAAAATTTGCATTATTTGATTAAAACAGAGTCTGTGGGAGACGGCCTTCCCATAATTCAGAGCTCAGTAGTCCAATTGCTGGATAGAGGATGAATGAGCTGGTAGCAAGGACAATATCACACGCAGACCTGCTGGCTATCACCAAATGCTACACACTAGCGTGGATACTGGCAGCTAATTGTCCAGATCCACAAGGGAATGAGAGTTTTTGGAATACAATGGTGTTTACACTTGCAGCTCCCAGCTTTGTCTGTTTGCTTTTAAAAGCAGCAAACGAAAACACATTAACCTTGTACAATACATCAAAAAAGAAAGAAAGAAAAACACACAATATTTTATGTGGTGCATTTATTTTACAATTGTTTGTGAAAATCAGAATCCCTGAAAAGATCTAAGACGTTTCAGCTCAGAACAGCAGTGCTAATGTTATCTCTGTTATGCACAGTACAAACAAGAGAACACATGAACTTCATATATTAAAATGTTTCACAAGCCGCTGTCTCCACTTCACTCTCTTAGGGGCAGATTTATCTAAGTTCAAGGTGAATTGTCGAGCTATTTTTGTGTACTTCGACTAGGGAATAGTCCAAATTCGATTTGAATTTGAAAAAAAAAAAGTGAAAATTTGAATATCGAAATTTATCATGTACTGTCTCTTTAAAAATTAGACTGACCATTCGCCATCTAAAACCTGCCGAATTGCTGTTTTAGCCTATGGGGGACCTCCTAGAACCTCCTTGGAGTCAATTGGTGGACTTTGAAAAATCTAATTTTTTTGGGGGAAAAACTTTGAATCAGATCCCATACCTGTATTTAGCAAAGGCCCCTTATTAAAAATTTAAAGGACTACTGCCTAAAATAGGCAGTTATCCAGAAAGCTCTGAAATATGGGAAGGCCATCTCCCATAGACTCCATGTTAATGAAATAATTCAAGTTTTACAAAATGATTACCCTTTTCTCTGTAATAATAAAACAGTAGCTTGATCAAAACTAAGATATAATTAATCCTTATTGTATGTAAAACCAGCCTATTGGGTTTATTTGTTTAAATATTTTTTAAAAAATACTTTAAAGGGGTTGTTCACCTTTGAGTTGACTTTTAGTATGATGTAGAGAGGGATATTCTGAGACAATTTGCTATTGGTTTTCATTTTTCATTATTTAAGGTTTTTGTGTTATTTAGCTTTGTATTCAGCAGCTCATCAATTTGCATTATAAACAATCTGGTAACTAGGGTCCAAATTCCCCTAGCAACCATGCATTGATTTGAATAAGAGACTGGAATATGAATAGGAGAGGATCTTACTAAAAAGATGAGCAATAAAAAGTAGCAGTAATGATACGTGTGTAGCCTTACAGAGCATTTGCTTTTAGATGGGGTCAGCGACGCCCAATGAAAGCAGGAATGAGTCAGAAGAAAAAGGCAAATAATTATAAAACTATAAAAAATAAATAATGGAAACCAATGAAAAAGTTGCTTAGAATTGGCCATTCTGGTACATACTAAGAGGTGAACCACCACTTTAAGTATGATAATCCAAGTAATGGAAAGGCCCCTTATCTGGAAGACCCCAGGTCCAGATCATTTTGGATAACAGGTCTCATATTTTTACCTATATATGCCTCAGTGCCAGATTTATAGTTGTCTCTGTCCTAGGAATGTTACCCTTTCCTACCCGACTGGCATTTCCCCCTGGTCCTGGGCTGCCATATGTCACAGTAAGGGGCAGATTTATCAAGGGTCAAATTTCGAAATAAAGAATACTTGGAAATTCGACCATTGAATTAAAATCGAACGTTTCGAATGATTTAAGCATACGATCGAACGATTTTACTTTGATGTGTAAAGACTTAGAAAAATGGTCTAGAAGGTCCCCATAGGCTAACATAGCACTTCGGCAGGTTTAATTTGGCGAACTATTGAAGTCCAAGTTTTTTTAAAGAGACAGTACTTCGATTATCGAATTTTCGAATATTCGAACGATTTTTACTTCATATTGAATTTGAAGTAAATACGAAGTCGTAGTATCCTATTTGATGGTTGAAGTATCCAAAAAATTACTTTGAATTTCGAATTTTTTTATTTTGAAAACTCCCTCGAATTCACTTTGACCCTTGATAAATCTGCCCCAAAGTGTCCATCGGTGGGCTGAGGGATTTGTTTCTGTATAGGTAACCATGGCAGCAGGAAGAATTCATTCATCACCTGTTTAGTAGCAACCACCTTATTAGTCACTAAAGGAAACTAGACCAAGAGTAAACTTTGTACTTTTAACTACATTACTACTGTGTGTCAATATATGTATTGCCCTTGTGTAGTCCTAGTAAAAATCATTAAAAAAACAGAATCACAAGGGAATCTGCCAGCAGTGCTGACGTTAAGGGGGTTATTTATCAAAATCCTTATTTTCTGCAAACTACTCCGACCAAATCCGCACAGGTTTTTTTCTGAAAACTTCCTGTGCGGGAAAAAACATGAAAAAACATGAAAAAAAACAAATCATATAAATTTTTGGATTTTTGCCCAAAAACCACAAAATCTTTTGATTATTGCACGAAACCTAACGCAGATCAGGATATCTTCGGGACCTCTCCCATTGGCTTATATACAACCTCAGCAGGTCTGAGATGTCGGATTTTCGGATTCTGACTTTTTCCATCCTGGGGGTATAATAAATACTGAAAAATTTGAGTTGTTTTTTTTTTCCACTAAAAATTTGGATCTTATAGCAAAAAAAAAAAAAGTTTTTAGTTTTTTGCATTTGGACATTAATAATATAACCCCCTAAGGGTCCCATTTATTAAAGGTCAAATTTTAATAGGGATGCACCGAATCCACTATTTTGGATTTGGCCGAACCCCTGAATCCTTCACGAAAGATTTGGCCGAATACCGAACCGAATACGAACCCTAATTTGCATATGCAAAGTGGCCATCACTAGCCAAAATTCCCCAGAAATCCAATCCTCAGGGACATCACCAGTTTTACTAACAGGTGTAGAGGACAATTCGCTAGTGAAAGAGACCGTCGCTAGCGCAGTTTGGCAAATGATCGTTACTCTGCAAATTTACTAAAGCGCAAATTTTGTAGAACGTTACCTCTTTCCAGAGTTTCCTTCACCACCTTAGACCTGGGGAACTGATAAGATGAAGCTACATCCTCCTCAATCTTATGTCAGTGACATCATATCCTGTATGCCGAAAAGTCATAAAAGTTCTAAAAAAACGCTGGCGTTTTTCACATTTTTTTTAACCAATTTGAGCTGCATGTCACATTTTTATTTGGATGGGCTCATGTCTAGGACATTAGAGGATCTCCCGGCGATAGGAAGCGAAACTACGCTAGTGACAGTCTCTTTTGCTAGCGAATTGTCCTCTACTCCTGATAGTAAATTGGTGTGAACGAAAAAATAATTACTAAAACCTTTATAAATATGAGTTTTTCAGCCAATTACTAATGAAAACCTGAAAGGCTTAAAAAACGTCCAATGGGATCAGCGCAACTCTCATTGAGACCTCAACTACTTTAACTTGTTGACGTTTTTTGATTCAAGTTTTTCATGGTTTTTATACTTAATAAATCTGGAATTTATAGAGTTTAGAGAAAAAAACCCAGTAATTTCCAGATGGAAAAATACGATTTTTGAAAAAATAGATACATATGAATGTTAGCAAATATATGACTTATATTTATTTGATTAATTGGCTTGTGTGTATGTATTGAGGAAACCAGCCAAGAGTAAGTAAACGCCTTTCTATCTGCTGCGTTTCGGGAAATTTTATCAAGCCATGGATTTATCTTTTTAACCCCTCCATCCCAGAGGTCTTTAAATGGGTATCATACAGTGTTATCAGCAAAAAACAAAGACCATACTACAATGATTTTATCATCAGAGAAAGCTTGTTAGAAGAGCTTCCCACATCCTTCAAATCCACAGACAGCATAGACTGATGGGCAGACCCAAGGAGAATTTATATTAATGGGACCCAGCGCTAATCACAGGCAAATGACATCTGATTGAATCGATGCTTGATGAGGACAGGGATGGAGTCCCCTGGATGCTAAGGGAATTTGTGACTCTACACCATATGCTGCATGGCCATTGCATAGCTATGAACCAGAAGGGTATCATCTCAGTAGGATGCTAATAGATTATCAGGACTCCACACCATATGGGGCTCATGTGTAATCACATTGCTACTCTTATTCCCACAATGAGCTACAGGTAGTTTCAGTTTTATTATATATGAGAGCAACGGCATCATTGCCACCTCATCATTACTGGGGCAAATAAATCATATATCCTCTTTTCCAAAGCTAGGAAGCCAATGGCTTAATTGAATTTAACTCCCAGAGGGGCTCCATATTTTGTTTTGAATAGAATAAGAAAAAAAAAAATCAAGGGGCAAGAGACAGAGGTAATAAACGTGTAGCATGTTTAGTGTAGTCTTTACCTTCTCTGCTGGGACTCCGTTCCATGCCTGTTGCAATCAGCACGATTACACATTCCATAAAGAACGCACATCCGTATTGTGTCTGCCATAGCAAAAATAAATAAATAAATATCATTTTAATAATAATAATAATAACGTGGGTTGTTTTTTCCACTTTCCCAAGCCAGCGCATAGGCTGTTGTTACAGATATAACCAGTGGAGCTATTAAAGGACACTTAAAATGTTCGACCCAGCCATGAACTTCTCCTTTTCATATTGTCCCTGCGTGTTGTTAGTTTAAATCAGAAAGCGGTGGGACTATTCTTAGAGGGAGCATTAGAAAGGCCATTTTATTTTGCTTTCTTGGCAGTTATGCAAAAATGTCAAGAATGTAGCCGGTTTGAACTGCAAACCCTTTAACAGAAGTCACTAATGGATTTTATAATGCAGTTTTACAGTAAGTAAACCTACCATTTTCTCCTCTCGCCGAACACGCCCATACAGCAGAATTTTATTCCATCAGCAGACAAAAGGCCCCTGTTTAGGTGACTATCTACAAAGGTGCATTAACACTGTCTTGGGATTAAACAGAATATTTAAACTGCTACGGTTTTCCCACCCCCTCGTGTACAAAATATGTGTATAACAAAATCTGATATTACAAAAAAAAACAATAATATTATACATGCATATATGTGTGTGCATACAAATATATAAAATGTGAAATTTTGCTGTGGTGTATACCTCCACTTTTCTAACTGTAATTCAAAATCGAATTATAGTCACAGATGTCTTATTCAAGGGGATCAAACATTATACACAGTAGTCATGTCCCAAAGTACCCCCAGTCCAAAGGTTGTACATAGTTAAATAATTTTAAAAGGCAAAAATCGGGAAAGACTTACTGTTTAGTGAAGACAGAGCCCAAATATTATAAAAATGAAAAAACTTTATTAGGACATTCTCTAGCCTGACGCGTTTTGTGCCAAAGGTGGGAACAAATCTTTCCTGATTTTTGCCTTTTGAAATTATACAAACATATATATACACACACAGAAAATGTTATCTATCTATATATATATATTTATATATAGTATATTTAATATAATATATGCTATATTATAAAAAGGTATATGTCTGGGAGAAAATAGTTTAAAAGTTTGGCAGATCGATAGCTGGATAAAGAGAGAGTGAGAGATAGACTAAATAAATTGATAGATGACGGTTTGGGCAGGTGCTGGGAGTTGCTGGACTTTGATCTCTGCTGTAAAGACCTCACTTCATGGGCAGTATTAAGAGTAGGCAAAGAAGGAACTTTCCCAGGCATATTTTATAATAATATTTTATAATAATTATATTTTTAATATGTACTTGAGGGGTACCCAGTCTTCAGCCTTCAACCTATTGCCAGACTACAACTCCCAGCCTTAATCACAATAGGAAGCAACCTCCCGTCTGATATATGCTGATACAGATTAGCAGTGAATTTAGGGATGGGGTGCTGTGTTTACTGTTGTAAAAGGTTCCTTCATAAAGTATTTCTGTTACTGAGCAGATGGGCATCTCGTAGGCTTCTCTGGAAAACACAACTTCTTTATCGTGAGGTCACAGTTTACTCAGGAACACAGAGCTAGAAATAATAAGAATATTACTTGGAGAGTGACTCAGAGAACATACGGAAGCCCATCATGTATTATGTATTATGTACATATGATGCAATCCTGTACTGGAAATTACAAGCTTATGTGACATAACTGGAACCTTGTGTTTCCCCAGTCATTACTTCAGACAAGGAACATCCCATTAAGGCTTCATGAGTAAAGACAGATATAGGAGTACTGATCATTTTACCAATGAGACAGTTTATTGTTAGGTCCTTTAGGAACTGGCCAAACTCAAGTAATAAACAATGACCACTGAAATACTTTGTATTGCCATAGCATTACCGGCCAAGTTCTACCTAGAATGCTAACATGCACAAATAAAAGTCAACACCAGCGATGGGTGAATAAATCCGCCAGGCATGGATTTGCGGTGAATGTCGACGTTTCACTACCGGTGAATATTTTCATGAATGGTGAATGGTGAAAATTTGATGGCGTATAATCCACTGCGTCAAAATTGGCACGCGCATAAAAATTTTGCGCATAAAAATTATTCGGACGCCCATGGACTTTAGTGCATTTGGACAAAGTTTTTGCATGTATAAAAATTGTCACTCACGTCAAAATTGTCGCATCTCAATATTATTTGCCCATCGCTAGTTAACACGATTCAGGCTGATCACTTTGGGTACAGACTGCGCCCCTGAAAACTGCATCTGAAATAAAGTGATGGAACATCTTTTGCCTTTCTTTGGCAACCCAAACATAAACATTGCCTGCATTGAACACACTCTTTGCCTCTTGTTTAAATCACATAATAAAATCCATGTTTTCTGTTATTTGACAGGGCAAACAGGGACATTGAAACTACCACATATTTGGTCCTTGCAAGGTATATGATGGGATTTCAAAAATATCTACGACAGCGAATACTGTATATATTTAAGATACTGTATATAATTTAAGATGGGATTTCAGCTGTATCTAGTAGAGTGATTGGTCTTTCTGCCCATTTCTCACTGTAACTAGAGTTCAGGTTGGCCTACAACCAGTTTCAGAAACACTTTTACATGACAAAAGACCATCTTGTAATAGATATAGCCTGAATTTAAGAAATCACAAACAGAACATAAATAGAATTTAAGGATGAATTTAAGGATCTGTGGCACTCCATTGGCTGTAAAAAGAAACAGAAGTTACTCAATTTAACTATTAGAAGATGCAAATAGCTATTATTTAGACAACTGTATCTATTGCCAATATTTTATATTCAGGGGCTTAAGTAGAAAACAAATCACATCAACAGTATTTCTAGCTCCCAAAATGAAGAGAGGGGGCTTTTTTTAATATAACCAGGTAATTACTGGCAATTACTATACCCTTAAAAAATCCTTATAACTGCTCACCGGTTATGTCTATTGGTTAGGGTGCGTACCACCCCGAACCCTGCGCTTAAGATCTGGAACAGTTTTCTCTCAGGTGAAAGTCTTGAATAATACACAGTAAATAAATCGCTTACCAGATCAATACCCTGACCAGGTAGAAAACAGGACCCAAGGTAATAGCAAAAGTGAAGGGTACAAAAGGAAGAGAAAATTTTGCAGAAAAAAAGTGCAGAACATAAACAGCCATAAGCGAGAGCACAAAAGAGAGAGAGAGAGATCACTTCAAAGTGCTATTTAAACATGTCAACACAAGGGGGGAAATTCACTGAAGGGCAAATTTTCCCCTCGGAAGGCTTCGGCGCACTTTGCGCCACTACGTCAGATGTTTATTTGCAGTGCATGGTCTTATTGATCAAAATGCGAATTTACGTATCGGCAGACGAACGCTGGTGAAGTTTCGCCAGCGTAAATTCGTCAGCGCAAGCATTTCGCAGCAAACTTTCACTAGCGTTCATTTCTGCATAGCGAAACTTTGTTAGGTCAATTTAGGCAGACATATGCAAATGCTTGAAGTGGCCTCTTACAATACAAATGTCCAAGGTAGCAAAATAAAGACAAAAGAGATCCTCTAATGTTCAAGATATGAGACCAGCGTCGGACTGGGTGAAGTGAAGGCCTGCAGCCTCAGGGGCCCCCACACCATCCCCAGGGCCCCCCGGTCGCAAAGTCCTCTCTACACTCCCCACTGACATAAGATTAAGGGGGATGTAGCATTGTTTTATCAGTTTGCCTAGTCTGAGGTGGCGAAGGAAACTATGGCAAAAGGGGTAACGTAATGGAAAATTCGTACTTTAGTGGATTTGCGGGATAACAATTGTTTGACCTGGCGAAAGGGCGTGAAACTTAGTTAGCGATGTACTCTTTTGGAAGTGAATTATCCTCCACGCCTGTTAGTGAATTAGCTATGGAATTTCTGGCAAATTTTCGCTAGCGACGGCAACTTCGCCCTTTAGTAAATTTGCCCCCAAGTAAAGTATCTTAAAAATAATTACATTTAGAAAAATACAAAAGGCACACTAGTATTATGTTTCTATATATTCTGCAATAAAAGGTTCCTATTGAATACATTTCACTACTGTGGTACCTAACTTCAGGTTCGGCCTAGCTCCGGGATGTAACTGAAACAATTCTGAAATAAACAGGCAGAAGATTTTTATGATCTCTGCCAAAATGTAGCCCCATTTGGAAAAAAAAAAAAAGGATTCACACAATCATTGATAGCTTTAAATTCCCCCTAATGATCTCTGGTCATGGCAAACTGACATACAGTCACTTCCACACACTGTTATCTTTGTGCTGAATGGCAATAAAATGTAAAGTAGGCTAAACAATTGTCAAAATAATTTTCACCGCCCCATCTGACTGGACCATGGCTGCTTTGTGCGGCTGCCAGTGTCATGTCATTCATACAGCAAGTGTTTATGAACTGTAATTACAGCAGTACAGGCCTGGGGGCTGTACATCATTCCAAATATATTCACTGTATCCCGTTACAGCCCACAATTAATTAACAGCAGAGCTAATTTCAGAGGCTACATATCTCCAGGTCATGTAAAAATGCAAAATAAATAAAAAAAAAAGTAGTTTTAGTTCAGAAAAAAAAACATATACAGAGCAGCAATTTAAAATAAATGTGAAGTATTGTTTCCTGTAGACAGCGTGCTCTTGGGATCTGGGTTTCTGGAAAGACTTTGTTTGTCTTTTACAAAAAAAATAGAATGCAAGTATGGGACCTGTTATACAGAATGCTAGGGACCTGGGGTTTCCGGATTTCCGTAATTTGGAAATTTAATAGAAGCTTCCTCATTTAGAAACTTTCTAAATACAATCAATAAATAAGTCTGCATTGTTTCTGAAATAATCAAGTTTATATTCACTATTCCTCTCTCAGCATCTGTTTCTCTTCATTCTGTCTTCAAGCAGGAGTTGAAGACAAGTGGGAGTTCCCCACCCACATTTTACCCTATTTAACACAAAACAGTATGTGATTTCACAGGCTTGAGAAAGGGTCCTGCGAGGCCCGAAACGTTGCCACATGTCTGCTCATATTTGAGCCAATAAAGTACACTCTTGAATTTTACACAAATTGCTGTGTGCTGCAGTACATTGGATTTCTTCAAGCGGGAGTTGGGTGTCAGATGAATGATCCAATATATTTTATAGGGGGGCTCCCTTTCCTAGGAGATAAATTAGAGCAGATGAATTAGAGGCAAAAAAAAACCCATTTGAAGCCTCAGAGGGGGAAAAAATTCCTTCCTGACTCCAAAATGGCAATCGGACCAGTCCCTGGATCAACTTGTACTATGAGCTATCTCCCATAACCCTGTATTCCCTCACTTGCTAAACACCATCCAACCCCTTCTTAAAGCTATCTAATGTATCAGCCTGTACCACTGATTCAGGGAGAGAATTCCACATCTTCACAACTCTCACTATAAAAACCCCTTCATGTAAAAAACAAAAAATTGTTCTTTCAGTCTCTCAGATCGGAGTCAGATGGAAGCTTCCCTGGGATGTTTAATTTGGGCAAAAGATCCCTGTAAGGTTAGCCTATAGCTGGAGCAAAGGTGTATCAGCAGAGGCACATGTTCATGCAAGACCTATAATCAGTATTGGATAGGACATAGTGAAACCCTGAATCATAACACAATCTTTAGAGATAAATCAAAGTACAAACCAATTGTCTCCTTACTCACCCTATAGCTGGTTGAATAACGTTCTCCTCAGACTTCACCAGTGAAGAATGGATATGTAAAAACCCCCGACCCCGAGCAGGAGAAGAAAACAGGGAAGGACAAACAAAAATATCTCACCGTGTAGTATTAATTTCATTTAATGTTTGGAAAATGGCAACCTGTGCAAAGTATTGAAGTGCCCTGAAATGATTTTTATTTTGTGGTCCTCCAGTTTAATGCTGCTGAACAGAGCAGAGAAAGCACTGTCTTTGTTTCCCAGCTGTGTATTAATGCCTTTACGATAAAAAAATTGGTAAAATATTAATTCTATTTTTAATACTAAGATGGAAATATGCAGATACTTCTAAGTATTATTTTTTATTAAGGTGGACATACAAGGAAAGAGCAAATCTGCCGATTTTGGCCCATCAGATTCATTTGGACCTCTGATGGGCCTACCCCAGGTAGGGGGATCCGGGGACTGCTGCCTATACTGCCCCCCCCCCCACTCTTGGCTTAATACTTTAACTTTGGAGTGGGTCAAAGGGGGGCAGGATCGCTAGGGCAATGAGCACTAATGCACTCTCTGGACTAGTGAGGCCGTTACTGGAAGGAGCAGCCTAGGGAATACCTGACAGATATCTGGCCAAAAATTCAGTCCCATGTCGATGTAATGCAGGGAAGTCAGTTCAGGGAGATTAGTCGCCCCAAAGAAGAGGAGAATTGTCGCCGGGTGACTAATCTCCCCGAATCTGCCTGTGTGTCTCTGCTGTAACTATATACAGTACAACCTTCCATGCTGTTCCCCGTGTGCCTCTCAGGTGCACATAACACAAGGCACAAGGAAGGTGGATGTGATTTCCCTGACACAACACTTTATTGCAGAGAGTCACAGCAGGGAGGCTTCTCCATACATTGTCCCAACTAATACCCCATAATGTGCTTTGCACCATAGTTTGAAAATTTGTTATATGTGGAAGGATATTCTTTGTGTATATGATACCCTCGGATTAATGTCAAATATTGAGACTTTTCCCAAAATGAACATGGCTAAAGCTTGACTACTGAGACTCAGCCACACTTTGACTCCTAGCTATTGTGGTATCTAGTAGAGCTAACATGGGCTGAAGGCTCCGCTGCTCTCAGCCTGCATATTTTTGAAGGCTGAGAGAAGTGGATCTGCATAAAACCGGAATTGCTTCTGCTTGTGTGCGCTCACATTCAGCAAGGTCTGCAAAATTCATGAAGGCAGATGTTTTCAGGCAGACCTCCGCTCCCCTCTGCTATGTGTGAGTGCATAAAAGCAAAAGCAATTTAAATTAAGGAAGATGGGACATGGAGTGGACCTGCTTCTCTCATGCTGAGAGCAGCAGTGCCTACAGCCCTTGTGCCCATAGCCAAAAGCAACTGGACTTTCTGAGTTTTCTTGAAAACATTTCACTGCTTATCGAAACAGCTTCTTCAGTTCAACTAGATGATCAGTCAAACATTTTCAAGAAAAACTCAAACTGGAAAAATTCCAGTTGCTTCAGACTTAACTCTACTAGATACTGTATATCATGACCTGGATGAATAAGAATATCCATAGACATATCTATTGTGGTTTACCTGACTGAGCTGGGGCCACACTAGGTAGAGGATTGCTGTCCTGTCCATCTTCATCATCACCATTTTTTTATATAGCAGAGTGCTTTAATATGTAAAAAAATAAAGGTTACAGAATAAGTTTGGTATCGGACACATGCTCACAAGATTTTACCATTTATTTTCTTGCTTGTTTGCTTTTTTTGCTCCTTGAATGAACACTTGGATTGTGTAGCGCCACATCAGAAGGCCCCAAGGACAATGGCACACTAGGGATTTTGATAACTGGAAACTCTAGTAGCCCACACACACAGACCACCTTTCTTACTATACAACTGACCTACTCAAGTAACAAAACCACTATAAAGTCTGACAAAGCGGCCAACCTGAAAGGCAATCCAGTTGGTCAACCAAGTGCGAGCAGCTAAATTGCAATAATCTGATTGACTAATGGACATTCAGTAGAATCACTACAGGGAAATGTGGCCTCCATCCTGTTCTTGGTTCGCTCATGACTCTGTAAACAAATTATAGTAGATTGCTAGCCAACTTGGTTCTCCTTTTTGGCCAGCTAGGATTGGGCTGTTGTAAGTCTTGCAAATGCTTGCTCAGAACACCATGGATCTATGCTTATAAAAGCCTGTGTAGAGCTGTGAATAGACTTACAGTACAAAGCAAGAATAAAGATGTTATTTGTTGGATTGTGTTCTACACCAAATACTCTGCTGCCAAAAAAAAAGCCATCAAATGTACTGCATTACATTTAATTTCAGGCTTCTCTGGTGGCCATGAAATTTATGATGGAAAGAACCAGGCTGAAAGTCTAATCAGACATCGGTGATATTTCTTTGGCAAAGCTCAGGCCCATCATTTAGGCAATGATTCTTCTGGGTATTTCATTAGGAAACTGACATTGTTAGCTCTGCAGCTGGATAAAGCTGTTTTCTTTCTTCCTCATTTTTTTTTTTTTCAAGTGCAGCCTTCTTTTCTTACTCTAGGATAAAGGGGCCACGGTCTCCTTTTCCAGCCTATTCTGGAAGCACAATGAGCAGAGAGGGATCAGGGCCAGTGTTACAAGTGTGAAGCTTCTATACATCAGCCTGAACAATACCACTTGGAAGCGTCTGGCTCTTGGAAAAGCCTAGTGCTTTCAGCATAAGGGGGAAATGCCTATTGTCCTAATGAAACACTCCCCAGAGCAGACATGGCTTCTTTTATTCAGCTTCCTAAAGGGAAACAGAATAACCAACCTTCCCCTCCATTAAACAAACATGCCACTAGCTGAGAGAAATAGGGAGCAACAGATGTTACTGGGGTAGGAGCCTGGAAATGCAGTTCTGCTTTGCTGTACTGTGTAGAGATGCAGTGGATCAATCAGAAAGACATTTAACTCTGAGAGTGAATGGGTATTGTTCCATACATTGCAAATAATAAGACAGATAAAGTCAGGGCCGCCATCAGGGGGGAGAGTTGTAGGGGGCCCGAGGGTAAGGGGGGCCCGGCCATGCCACACTTACTTGATTAGCCGGGCCCCCCGTCTTTCTGAGAGCTGCTGACTTCGGGAAGGCATGGACATTTAAGGGGCTATGGCCACCAATATTCTTATAATGTGGGGGGGGGGGCCTGGCCACCAATTTTTTTTACTCATGTGGGGTCCACCAATATTTTTAAATATTTTTTAATGGGGGGGCCCTGGCCACAAATGTTTTTATAATGGGGGCCCCTGACCACCAATATCATTTTATTTTTTATTAACATGTAGGAACCCTAGCCACCAATATATATATATATTTTTTTTCTGTGTGGTGAGGGCATGTAAGGGGCCCGAAGGCTCAGCCAGGAGTAGCGGACCTAGGAGGAAGCACCGATCCAATAGTTCGAGGTACAGGCAAGGGTATAGAAAGAGAGTGGTCGAAGTCCAGGCAATAAGGTCGGTTCAGGCAGCAAAGGTTCAGAATACGAAATCAGGCAAAGGTCAATACACAGGATCAGGAATGATAATCACAGGAAGCGCACCCAGGAACTCACGAGGAAGAACCTATAGTAGGGCACAGTCTGCAGTGCTTCAGCATCTTTTATAGGCCTCCTTTGGCGCCAAAACAGACGCAGTGGCGATTCTGACGCTGGCGCTTGGGCGCCGGCGACCAATCTGATGCTGGCGGATATTCTGACGCTGGCGTGATGTCACAGAATTGCGACCAGAAGGAAGCACATGGAGAACGCCGCCATCTTGGACTCCGCCATCTTGGGACGCCAGGTAAGAACTCCTTACAGGGCGGACCTGTGGGATGGGGAGGGTGGACCTGTAGGTGGGGCTTACGGTGGGCGCAGCCCAGGGGGCCCAGGAAATTTTGTTGTATGGGGCCCTGCGATTTCTGATGGCGGTCCTGGATATAGTAATTGTTGTATAATGCTCTGGTAAAAAATCTTTTTCATCTAATATTCGGTGCAAGAGGTAGCAAACGGCAGGGCAAGACTTGCACTTTGGCCCTATTAATCAGCAGTCCTGGATACAAAACAGAATAAGTCAGTATTTGTATGTAATCTGTATGGTTGTGTATGTATTCAACCTTCTATTGTACTGCTCTCTGCAATATATATATGTTCAACTTAAGGAGCCCATATACTAAAAGATCTGCTGCAGGGGCATAACTACAGAGAAAGCAGACTGTGTGGCTGCAGGGGGGCTCAGTAAGGCACAATTAATGAGAATTTACTTGCAATAGTGTTTTTATTAAAAGAATAGGGATGTTTCAGTAAGAAATATGCATAATTATTTCCGGCAATCGATTTAAAGAGCAATTTTAATATATCTCGGTAGAATAGGTAAATTTACAGATGTTTTGGGGACTTAAATTTTACTTGCAGTGGGGCCCAGTAACATCTAGTGGCGCTACAGATCCGCTGATTTGGCGAGGTCATCAAACGAGTGGATGTTTCAATGTGACCACCTAAGGTGGATGATATCAGACTTTAATCCGATTGTTGACCCTTGGACCAAGCGATTGAATTACAGCGGTGGGTATACGATCAAACCTGCCTGAAATGAAAATCACCGGCGGGATGGCACTCGAAGCGGTTTGTTTTCTGAAGTCGCCCAAAGTTGCCTCACCTTGAAAACAGTCGGGCGACTTCGGAAAATGAAGCGCTCCAAGTGCCATGCCGTCCAGAAGAAGAGGAGATTTGTCGTCGGCGACTAATCTTCCCGATTCTGCCCGTGTCTCTGCCCTTACAGCCAAATGCTACAAGGATACTTGGGATTTCAGCAATGTTATCCCTTTGGATAAAACACAAAACACACAATCATTCACCCTTCAGCTTCTAAAGAACTACAACCACATGCATGACCCTTAACACTTTACTAATATGGGAATAGGATAGTTATAGTTTCACATGGACAGGCCAGTCTGACATAAGGCCTGAACACCACCCATTCCTCTCACACCGCTCACAGTGGGAAGATGCACTTCTCTGTGCGGCGGAGATTGCAGTAGGGTGCCACATTCTGGCGACAGCACTTGTGACATTTCCCTTAAAGAAAAAAAAAGGAAGAAATAGAGGAACTCTATATTTATAAAAATTCTATATTTGTAACAAGCAGAACAAAACCTCTGATATTTGTTATATATCATGTCTGAACTGTTTTTAAACCTTCTGCCCGGTGAAGAGACCTGTGCGCCTTAAAGTAGGTTATACTTTGTCTCTCATGCTAAAATACAAGCTGCTTATTAATCATCAGCCCCACGTTCTTGTGATATTTGTAGCCACATTATGCACATTCTTGGAATTAGGTGAACAGAAATTAAAAAGGACACAGTGTGTGTGTGTGTGTCAGGGTGCCCTTTACTTGCCCTGCATTCTCTTGAGGTTTTCACATGCTGCATATTTCAGATTTATATCATACCTTCATATGAATATTGCACGAAAGGCTTTTTGCACTTTATATAGTGTGTATATTTTTTTCTCATTACATTGAGCACCAGCAGCAAACCAGGGGGATGCAAGTGCTCTTGGAACCCTTGCGCTCCCCTTAGTGTCATAAATTACCCCCTCTGATCTTTGCCTGATTCAGCCATTTTCATGCTGGGACATATTTGGCTGAACCAATTGTTAGGCCCCAGGTCAACAATCCGATCATACTGCTAGCCTATGAAGACCTGGCTGATAGGATTTTCTACTGTACCCTACAGATATTTGATCAATTTTCACTCAGATATCTGTTGGACAGCCTTTCTGGAGAAGCCCTCTGTATTAGGGCTCGTACATACAAGCATTTCTTAAGGCCCCCATACACAGGCAGATAAAAGCTGCCGACAGACTGAGTAGGCATTTTATTGGCCCCTGTGTGGGGCCATGCGATGGGCGTCCCTGATCGGTATCTGGCTGAAAGTCAGCTGAAAAATTCCGTCGGATCACGGGCTCATCTGTTTGTTGATGCAGTCCCATGAGCTGACCGCCCATATAGCCTCCATTCTAATCTGATATCGCTCACCTCAATGTGGGCATATCGGGGAGAGATCTGCTTGTTTGGCGACATCTCCCTGTGTATGGTCACCATTAGAGCGCTTCCATATGGCTGATCAGCCACAGGCAGGGCCGGGTCAAGCCGGTCGGCTAGCCCCGCCCTGGTGCATGAGTGAACGCGTGTGCCATAACATTGGGGAGGTCAATGAAAGGGGAAATGTAAGAACAGGGGAGGTGAGGGGAGGGACAGAGGGGTGAGTAACAGCAAGAGCTGCAGATGGGAGCGAATCAGAACTAGGGGTAGGAAGAAAAATCTTGAACAGTCACCCCCACATCGTTGCACCCTAGGCAGGTGCCTCTTCTCCCTATGTCTAGTTACAGCCCTCTTCAATTGTGAAAAAACGCACATATTTCTTTTAAACATGCGTTTTTGATGCAGCTGACCACTATTTTTTCTGTTCCAAACACAACCTTCTATTCCAGTGATCCCCAACCAGTGGCTCATGAGCAACATGTTGCTCTCCATCCCCTTGGATTTTGCTCTCAGTTGCCTCCAAGTTTTGAATTCTTGGCTCAAAGGTAAGCTTTAATTGCATAAAAATCATGTGTATTGCCAAACAGAGCCTCCTATTGGCTGCAAGTCTACATAGAATCTACCAATGCCCAATCACAGCCCTTTTTTGGAAGCCACATGAACTTTTTACATGCTTATGTTGCTCTCCAACATTATTTTACACTTGAACGTGGCTCACGGGTAAAAAAGGTTGGGGACCCCTGCTCTATTCCATTGATAGCTGAATATGCATCAAGCACAAGTGACTCAGAACACTCATGAGTACAGCCTGGCAGAATATAATGGAATCAATTGGAAATTTTTAACGCGCGTCAAAAGCATAAAAAAACACTCATGTGTAAGAGCCCTCAGCTCTGATAGCAGAGATGTGTTGCCTATACTTAAATCTGTGCTACCATGAGCATTTTCCTGAAAATGCTTTCCTACTGGCAATAGGAAAACATAAGCAGTGCTTCATTTTCCAGAGTTTCCCAAAGTTGCTTTGCGAGGAAACTGTGGCATTGCAGTTTTAACTCCCTGTAACTGTCTTGTATTATTATCAAGCTTGCCCTCAGTCTTTTCTTCCATGCAAACTCAAGTGTAATGCTGGTGTTAGTGAACCTAGTAATCGTGAAATAATTGAGAAATAGTAAAAGGAAAAAATGGCATTTGCCTTGTTCTCCGTCATGGTGCCTTTCAGTCTCTCCAATGTTATCTTCTGTTGTTTTAAAGGCTCCACAGTTGACTGTGTATAATTAGCCCCGCTGATGTGAGATGCATAAAAAGGCCCAGACTTGCTAACATCCCATGAAACAATGAGGGATTTTGCAATGGTAAACTTGCACAAAGCTGGGTGTTTAGCTGGGTGTTTATCGAGCTTTATTTGGGGGAGTTGTCTGTTTGTTTAAGTCTCACACCGTTTTACATATTCTCAGTGATGTGGTAATTGTATTTAGATAGAGCTGTCTCTCTCCCGGATTGCCCTACGCAGGCTTCCAACCCATTTGCAAACGGCACCGGCCTAATGAGGACTTGTAGTGTTACAAAAACAGCAGGAGGTCTCTGAAATAACAAAGGCCCACGATGACAAATGAATTTGTGTGGAGAGCCTCAGTCGTCTGCTAGCAAATTGGGGCTAATTTAGGGTCATGGAGATTATGGATATTACTGCACTGCTATAAAAGCAAAAAGGATTATATTATGAGGGCCTCTCATTTGCATGTTAGTACCCACAATCCCTTGCTGTTGAGTGAGTTCGGATTTTAATTTTAAATAGTGAAACACAAAGCTTAAAGGGGGACTATTGCGAAAATGAAAAATGAATATAAGCTTCATCATACCGAAATAAAAAACTTTCTAAATTAAATATTTAAATATTCAATTTTAACTTCACTATTCCTCTCTCAGCATCTGTTTCTTTTCATTCTGTCTTCATGCAGCAGTTGGGTGTCAGATATTCATTGACAGTTAGATCCAATATATCTTATAGGGGGGGACTCCCTTTCCTAACCGGTGAATTAGAGCACACTCAAATAACTGATTCCAGTACAAACAAAATCTAACAAAATAACTGCCTTTTGCACAAATTCTGCATGTAGAGAGACATGATGTCTGGTGAGTTTAATAGAGTGAGCTCTAATACATCTTCTAGGCAAAAGGAGCCCCCCTATAATATATATTGGGATGGTGAAGATAAACTTGATTCTACGGTGCAGAATTTTTAACGGATTGTATTTAGAAAGTATCTTATTTCAGTATGCTGAAATTTATATAAATGTTTAATTTTCACGATAGTTCCCCTTTAATACAGTTCTTTAGATGGTCTAGGGTTCATTCTCTGTCATTCCCTTGCACTGATCAGCCATTCAGATAATGAAAATTTCCCTATCTCTGATTAGAATGTCAGCTCTCTGGGAGAGGATTCATCATTCATATCATTGTTAACACAATTATGCAATGTATTTTCATGTGTCGTCACAGTCTGTTGCTTTGTTTATTTCATGTATTATATATATATATGTAGTCCTCACATATTGCACAGCATCCAATAGAAGATGTTTGTCGTTCCTTGCCACAGTGGAGCTTACAATCTAATTTCCATAGCACAGACACAGTTTCATCAGAGGATAATTAACCTACAGCAGGAGGCAATCAAAACACCCAGAGGAAACTTACACAAACACAGTGGGAACACAGTGATATTAGTCTGGACTCCAGAGCTGCACACCAGGGATGACAACTAGTCAGGGGCATTTTGGCAGTAAGTGCCCCCCCATTGGGTCAAGGGGGGCACATTGCTAGTGTGTTCTCTGCACTTAGAAGAGACAATTATGAATGGCCTATTACAGCTGAGAGAAGGGTTACAGTGGGTGCAGTTATGCATGGGAATGTGATGGCAATACATGCAATTATTGATACCTGCCACCACAGGAGCGAATGCGAATTCAACGAAAACACATTACAAATAAGTAGCCCATAGCAACCAATCAGAAATAAGCTTTTATATGTCCAATGCATTAAGAATGATTAAGGCAATGTTCGGTTTGGTTACTACGCCTGGATAAACTTTCTGTATTCATTTTCTGCAACTCGCCATGCGGAAAGATAAAAGTGGCCTGCACACAAAGAGTTAAATACAAAACAAGGTTTACCGTCTGCTTGCAGTGTATCTGGTTGTATCATTCTAAAACAGACAGATACATACAGATATGCGCCCTCGAATAGCAGAGATCCCCAACATTTCTTACCTATGAACCACATTTAGATGTAAAAAGAGTTGGGGAGCAACACAAACATGATAAAAGTCCCTGGGGATGCCAAATAAGGGCTGTGATTGGCTATTTGATAGCCCCTATTTGGACTGGCAGCCTACAGGAGACTCTGTTTGAAAGTAAGGGCAGAGACAGACGAGAAGATTCGGGGGGAGGTTAGTTGCCCGTTGACAAATCGCCTCTTCTTCAGTCGACTAATCTCCCCAAACTGCCTCCCCGCTGGCTAGAATCTAAATCGTCGGCGGGATGGCACTCGGATCGCATCGTTTTCCAAAGTTGCCCGAAGTTTCCTCGTCAGGCAACTTCGGGCGACTTTGGAAAACGAAACGCTCCGAGTGCCATCCAGCCGGTGATTTAGATTCTAGCCGGCAGGGAGGCAGTTTGGGGAGATTAGTCACCCGAGGAAGAGGCGATTTGTCGCCAGGCAACTAAATCTCCACGAATCGTCTCGTCTGTCTCTGCCCTAAACCTGGTTTTTATTCAGCCAAAACTTGTCTCCAAGCCTGGAATTAAAAAAAAAGCACCTGCTTTGAGGTCACTGAGAGCAACACCCAAGGGGTTGGTGAGCAACATTTTGCTCATGAGCCACTGGTTGAGGATCACTGCACAATAGTCTGAAACATGTAGAGCTGTTCCAATAAATGTACATTGATTTGCATTGAAAGGCTCTCCGGTTTATTCCTATTACGATGTACAAATTTTCTCCTTCTCTTACTTACATTGAGATGTAAAGTGCCCATCAATGCGTCAGTTCTACTTTCATGCTGACTTTGCCTATTTACTTTAAATTGCACTCACATCACGGTGAGCATAATGTGCCAACATTTTGGTGGCATAAATTCAAAGATGCATTGTCCCCATACAATCGTGGTAATATAAATACGCTCGAGACTTTACGCCATTAAGAAATTACTTTATCCAGGAATCAGCCCCGTGTGGCATTAGCCTTTGCACTTCGCTATAAATGCCCCTTTGTATCTACATCACACAAAATGTTAAACCTGCAGACCTGCAGCAATAATAGGTGGACTTCAACTCTTGAAACAATGTAGTAGCCGGTTAGGTGCAAGACCTGTAGGAGATCTAATTACTGCTACATTGTTTCAAGAGTCAGACCTAGAGAACAGAAAGGGATAAACAAATACTGATTTAAATAGCAATTACTTGGACAAATAACTATAAAACCATTGACATACTGCAATGAATGTATATGGGATTGCTTGAAATTACATTGTGTTATAGAAAAATAGAGATCCCCAAATAGGGTTGCCACATTTTGGCCCGGTTGAATCCAGGAAGGGAGCATGGCCGTGATGCAATAGGGTGGGGCTATGACATGGTGAATAGTGATTGTCCGATAGCCGCCAATCATAGGGAATCCTATTAAACTAGAAAAAAGGCAGTTTTGACCCGGGCAGCCCTTTAAAACACCAGACTGTCTGGGTCAAAACTAGATAGGTGGCAACCCTATCCCCAAAGTATCTTCATGTACAGTATATCACCTTGAGAAGGTAAGGGTTGGGAGGAGTTTGACAGACCCCCTTTAGACTTGGACTTAGATCAGACTTGGACTTCTGATTAGGACCTGGTATTTCAAATACACAGTGGCCCAAACAGCCCTCCATAGGCCCACTTAATAGTGACTGTCTATAGCATCTTACAGCAGCCCATCTGGCATTTGCCAGAACCCACAAATTAACATTCGGGCCTGGGCCCCACTATAGCTCCTGCTCAGTGTCGGACTGGGACACCAGGGGCCTACCCAAAAACCTTAGACCAGGGGCCCACCAAAAAAACCTTAGATCAGGGTCCCACTATCAGTACTATTATTCTTCCTCTCCTTACTCAACCTCTATTTTCCTACTGTCTTTTCTCTACATACTTTTATCTATTATTCAATCTATTTAGCCTTTTTGTTCTCATAGAAATAGGGAATGGCCATGAAATAGGCCAAATGTTTAGCAGCAGAAGGGCCCACTGACACCTGGGCCCACCGGGAGTTTTCCTGGTATCCCGGTGGGCCAGTCTGACACTGCCCCTGCTCACTTTCCTTCAGCACTATTTAGGCAAAGATTGCTTAGTACAGTGTAAAAACTAGTTTCCCACTGGACTGCTGCACCTCGAATAACCTGGTAGATAGAGGCCTCCTCCTAGAACATAAGCAGTCCCTTGAATCTAACATAGCCATGAGCTGAGAGAGAACCCAACAGTGTGACAGAGCTGGAACGAGACTATAATCACGTTAACTCTTTGTAACAGAGACCAGCACGGCTAAACAATGTGCTGCCACATTCCCTAATATTGTCATTGAACATGTGAAGTGGATAATTACCATACAGGGCACCGTTCAGCACATGTGTATAGAAATGCGAGATCAAAGGGGAATCCTCGTCTGCATATAAAAAAGCCCTACTCTGCTATAATTGTTATATTGAGAGTGTTCCCATGGGTCTCGCTGAAAAATCCTTTCTCCCTGCTCGGCTTTTATGCAAAATAATGTTTTCCAGATTGCTGCTTATTATAGGGAGACAGGCTGAACCAGCAAATTAAGGAAATAAATACCTAAATGATTAACCTTTTGCGGCTCAGAAAAGACAGAAACTTGTTAGAATTTGACCACACGAAAGTACACGACAATCAGCGAATGTAAGATTTATTACTGCAGGTGCAACTTTTCTCAAGAAGCCGAACTGTGATAAAATGCAGCCAATCTCTGCACTGAATTAATATATAAATAGTCAGAGGGGCAATCTGATCTACAATTATTACAATTATGTGTTTAAAAAAATGAATAAAGCTCGAAATCCATTGGGCTGTTCCAAAAAATAGCAGTGTCTGCGTTCTTCTTTACAAACTCATTCACTGTATAAACTCAGGGCACCCCTAGGCCCGATGTCATTCATCTACTCCTCCCCTCCCTTTTATTTGCTCAAATTTTCATCATTGGTACCTGAGCAATGGGGATTGGCTCTTGGGAGATTTAAAGAAACTATCGTATCTTCTGCTCCTCCCCAGTGTCTTTGAACCAATGTGGGTGTGGTTGGGCAGCATGCCGCCCCCTAAAATACTGCCGCCCAAGGCCCGGGCCTTGGTGGCCTCTCCACAAATCCGGGCCTGTATAAACTGAAAAATCTTTCAAGATTTTGCTTTCCTTTGAATGACTGAACTAATATTTAGTTGTATAATCAGTGTTTCTGAGAACTGCTGCACATCTGTGTTACATGGAGTCCACCAACTTCTGGCGCCTGTTAAATTTCACAATTCTTCTGCATTTTTTGCTTTTGCCTCACAAGCAGCATTTTTCATGTCACCCCACAAGTTTCCTATTGGATTAAGGTGCCGGGGATTGGGCCACTTCGTAACGTCAATCTTGTTGGTCTGGAACCGAGATGTTGCTCATTTACTGGTTTGTTTGGGTCGTTGTCTTGTTGAAACCCCCATTTCAAGAGAATTTCCTTGTCGGCATAAGGCAACACGACCTCTTCAAGTATTTTGATGTATTGAAAATGATCCATGATCCCTGGTATGAGATAAATAGGCCCAACACCATAGTATGAGAAACATCCCCAAATCATGATTCTTGTGCCGCCATGTTTCACTGTCTTCACTCTGTACTGTGACTTGAATTCAGTGTTTGGGGTCATCTGAGAAACTGTCTGCGGCCCCTAGACCCAAAAAGAAAAGAAGCAACTTTGGTTATTCTTCTATCCATTTGAATGGCAGTTTTCCATTTTCTTTCATGTCTTTCAGGTTTTGGTTGCCATTATAAAGCATCTGAGATCATTTTAGCTGAGCAGCCTATCATTTTCTCCACTTCTTTATATGTTTTCCCCTCTCCAATCAACTTTTTAATCAAAGTACGCTGTTCTGAACAATATCTGGAACAAGCCATTTTACTCAGATTATCAGAGAGAAATTATTCAGCAAGTCCAGTTTTTTTTTAGATTTACCTATATTAGATTTACCTATACTAGATATACCATGACCTGGATGAATGAAAATCTTCATAGTCATCAGAGAGAAGCGCACTATAACCAGCAGCACAACATTTGCTCCTTCCTTCCTTAAAGGAGAAGGAAACCCAGTCAGCGCAAAAACCCTCCCCCCTCCCGTGTGTTGCCCCCCCTCCCTCCTCCCCCCTGGCCTACCCGTCCCGCTGGGCAAATGCCCCTAACTTGTTACTTACCCTTCTGCGCAGGTCCAGTCCAGGGAGTTCACAGACGACATCTTCTTCCACGCTATCTTCTTCCTGCTTTGACCGGCGCATGCGCAATAGGAGCATTTTGCCGGTACGATCTACTGCGCATGAGCCAAAAGTCACGTTTTCGTAAAGTTTCGTGACTTTTGGCGCATGCGCAGTAGATCCGTACCAGCGAAATGCTCCTATTGCGCATGCGCCAAAACGCCGGTCAAAGCAGGAAGAAGATCGCGTGGAAGAAGATGTTGCCTGTGAACTCCGTGGACTGGACCTGCGCAGAAGGGTGAGTAACAAGTTAGGGGCATTTGCCCAGCGGGACAGGTAGGCCAGGGGGGAGGAGGGAGAGTGAGCAACACATGGGAGGGGGGAGGGTTTTTGCGCCGACTAGGTTTCCTTCTCCTTTAAATACGGCCCGGAATTGACTACTGTTTTTTCACGGAACGAATGAGCTCACTAATTGAACTCCACACTGCTATTATTTGGAACAAGCTATTATTATTTGGAACACTGCTATTATTTGGAACAAGCCTCAATGAATGATGACACAGAATTAGCAGCATGTCATGACTGTTGGGTCTGTTGGTTTTCTATTACTCTACTACACCTACTAGTAAATTATTTGCCATGTAGAAACACAATTTCTACCAAAAACAGTGATTGATCAGGTTAGTGATGTCAGACTGCTATTATTTTGAACACGACTGTATATCAGTGTATTTTAAGGCAATTCACCCATCTATGTGTCATACTTGACTATAGTTAATTTAGGTTGAAATTGATCACATATAGATAAATAAACATGCAAAAATAAATATACCAAAGTAACTAGACAGAAAAGTTAATGTAAAGGTGAACAACCCCTTTAAAAGCCTAACCATGACCAGACACGTTTGAGGAGTTTGGACTAATAACAATGATGCCAATAAAAGACTCAGGGAAGAGAGACAGTTGGTTTTACAAACAATCCGCACAAATAAAGGGTGAATGGATAATGCCTTGTTATTATTATTATTATAATACTTTCTGACTGCATTTCTCATCAGATTATCTCAAAGACAATTCCTGTTGTATCATATTTCCAAGAAAAAAAATGCAGCTTATATGTAATTACCCTAACGTTCACATAAGCGCCACAGATCCAGAAATACAAGAACTGTTCCTAAGATCTAGCAAACGGCAAGTGTGGGACGACTTCTAGAGCTGACTAGGTGGACAGCAATGCAGGAATCTATACAATCTATGTTGATGCAAATACCACCAAACCATAAAAAGGTTTCATTCACATTAAGATGCAAAGTGCAACTGGTCTGTAGAAGTTTCATCGGTATTGGGCACATTTGACTACTACTATCTGTGCGTCTGTGTAGACTGAAATGTGGGTGTGCCTGACCCTTGGGCATTTGTTTGTTATTCACCTAATTGAAGACCTAATAAATAGGTGCAGTTTGCTCTCAGGTGTAGTTGAAAAGCTTTGTGGCTACAAACAAGGGTCATTGGTCAATACTTAAAAACACATTACGACAATAAGGCTGCAGAGAAAGTATTATAGGCATATGGCAGAC
Source organism: Xenopus laevis (assembly GCF_017654675.1). Lineage (NCBI taxonomy): Eukaryota > Metazoa > Chordata > Amphibia > Anura > Pipidae > Xenopus > Xenopus laevis. The sequence continues at coordinate 114,555,133 of NC_054378.1, read as the reverse complement.
GTGCAGTGATTGGTTTCTCCAGGCAATGAAGAATACAGAGGTTTTCCATTGTTTCAAACAATATATAGCACAAGCAAATGTCACATCAGGAGACCGGTGGAGATTTTTATCACGGCTACATTCTCCTGGAAAGAAGTAGCAAAGCTGGCGCCACTGTTGCTTACGGCTTTCCCCGTCATTTGATACATTAAACGGACACATGGGCATAAAAATGCATGACATACAAGAGTTGACTCCAAATGAATTAGATGGCAGTTTAGGGCCTTATTCTCATCCTGTGTTTTTCTGTAGGCCAAGATCAGCCCTGTCTGGCATTAGCCTTGTACTTGATGTTATCCATGTTTAATTTCTTTACAATGCAACAAGCAGACCATAGAAAAGAAACACATACTCTCCTATTGATCCACGTGGAATGGATACAGTATATATGTGTTAATTCGTTACTGACACTATGAAACCAATGCTTACTTTAGGTTGGCCTATGCCCAGAATATGATTTATCTGTCATCACAGTTAGAAGGTACAAACCCATTCGGCAATCTGGGAACAATGGAAAAAAAAATACCCAAATGGGATTGTTATGCAGCTTAGTTGCCATCAAGTACAAGGCTAATGCCAGACAGGGCTGATCTTGGCCTACAGAAAAACACAGGATGAGAATAAGGCCCTAAGCTGCCATCTATTTCCTTGCACTAGAAACCATTGCATTGGCTCGGTGCAGGCACATTGAGTGGATTTTAGCATTGAAATATGCCATGTATTCCTGCACCTGAGCTGATGCAATGGCTTCAGGTTAAGGCAAGGAAGGAAGCAGATGGCAGTTTACGGCCTGATTCCCATTCTGTGTTTTCCACAGGCCAAGATCAGCCTCCCCATCTGGCATTAGCCTCAAGGTGCTGTTTTATTACTATAGAGAAAAAGGAAAACATCTTTAAAAATTAGAATTATTTGCCTAAAATGGACAATATGGAAGATGGCCTTACTGTTATTCAGAGATTATTGGATAATGGGTTTCCAGATAAGGGATCTCATATCTGTATGTAGAGATGTAAGACCAGGACAGCACAGTGTTCTTGATCTTGATTTTTTTGGTTTATCCACTTTATCCCCTCACCTGTCCCATTGTCCCACTTCCAGTTTGATAAAGGGATCCTGTCATGGGAAAACATGTTTTTTTCAAAACACATCAGTTAATAGTGCTGCTCCAGTTGCACTGAAATCCATTTTTCAAAAGAGCAAATTGATTTTTTCAGGGATGCACCGAATTCAGGATTCGGCCTTTTTCAGTAGGATTCAGATTCAGCCGAATCCTTCTACCCAAATGAGCCGAATCCAAATCCTTATTTGCATATGCAAATTATGGGCAGGGAGGGAAATCGCGTGACTTTTTGTCACAAAACAAGGAAGTAAAAAATGTTTTCCCCTTCCCACCCCTAATTTGCATATGCAAATTCGGGTTTGGTATTCCGCTGAATGTTTCCCAAAGGATTCGGGGTTCGGCCGAAACCAAAATAGTGGATTCGGTGCATCCCTAATTTTTGTATATTTAAAATCTGACATTGGGCTAGACATATTGTCAGTTTCCCAGCTGCCTCCAGTCATGTGACTTGTGCTTTGTTAAACTTCAGTCACTCTTTACTGCTGTACTGCAGATTTTAGTGATATCACCAGAAATTCTACTCTTATTGGTAGATTTATCGAGGGTCGAAGTGAAAATTCAAATTTCCAATTTAAGTTTTAGAGTTTTTTGATGGCCAAAACTGTCAAATTAGACTAGGGAAATGTTAAAATTCGATTTGAGTTTTTTTTTTAAACAAAAAAATTGAATTTGATTTTTGAAATGTATCATACACTGGTCCTTTAAGAACTCAAATTCAACTATTCCCCACCTTAAACCTGCCGAATTGCTGTTTTAGCCTATGGAAGACATCCCGGAATATATTTGGAGTTGTTTGCAGCCTTCCTGACAGCAGCCTAACAACAGAACAATGGGAAGGTAACCAGATAGCAGCTCCCTAACACAAGATAACAGCTCGCTGGTAGATCTAAGAACAACACTCAATACTAAAATCCAGGTCCCACTGCAACACATTCAGTTACATTGAGTAGGACAAACAACAGCCTGCCAGAAAGCAGTTCCATCCTAAAGTGCTGGCTCTTTCTGAAAGCACATGACCAGGCAAAATGACCTGAGATGCACCTACACACCAATATTACAACTAAAAAAAAATAAATGTTCAATTGTAGAGTGAATTATTTGCAGTATAAACAGTGTCATTTAGAAATAAAAATCATGACAGAATCCAATTAAACTTCCCTTTAATGAAAAAAAATTTAACTTTTTCTCTTTTTTCTGCCTTGGATGTGCCAGAGATACTTGACTCAAGGGCCAACATAAAATAATGTATACTGCTGTTTGGGGAAACAATATTGGTGTTGAATTGAAACAGATTAAACCTTGAGTATGAGCTAATGGGTTGAAACGAATGTAATTACAAGACATGTTGTTTGTTTAAGGTATTAAAGTAATGAGGGGGGGGGGATTAGCATAGACAAGATTCAAGGTGTGACACCAAAAAGAGCGTTTGTGTATACTTCTAATCACCTATGACAATGGGCCTACGTCTGAATCACAATACATCAAGGAGAATAAGGAAAATGTCAAGCAGGCATTACAGATCTCTCGTGCTAAATCATTTTTAAATTGTTATAATTTGTGGGGCATTTCCTACCACTTGAGTTGAGAAACTCATCTCAGGCGGCAGCACCACGTAAGTTATCGCAGGCAGCAAAAAGCTGCTCCTGGTAGCTTTAAGGGGCAGATTTATCAAGGGTCGAATTTCGAGTTCATGGGAGCTATTTAAAACTCCCATAAACTCCCATGAACTCGAAATTCAGCGAAAAAAACTTCAATGTCAGGAAGGCTGCAAACAACTCCAAATATATTCCAGGATGTCTTCCATAGGCTAAAACAGCAATTCGGCAGGTTTAAGGTGGGGAATAGTTGAATTCGAGTTCTTAAAGGACCAGTGTATGATACATTTCAAAAATCAAATTCAATGTTTTGTTTAAAAAAAACTCGAATCGAATTTTAATAATTCCCTAGTCTAATTTGACAGTTTTGGCCATAAAAAAACTCTAAAACTTAAATTGGAAATTTGAATTTTCACTTCAACCCTCGATAAATCTACCAATATGTGTAGAATTTCTGGTTATCAAACAGGATAACCAGTTTTGCAATTGCTCTCTTTGCATTAGGAATGTGGACCCCCCCCCCCTGGATTACCACTGGCACTGAAAAGATGAGAGCAGGGCAGGGTGGCAGCATGAAAGTCACCTCAGGGTTGCAGAGGTGCAAGAATTGCCCTGCTACCATTTAGTCAACAAAATAATCTAAAAGCTTTATCCTTTAAAGGGATACTGTCATGGGAAAACATTTTTTTTCCAAAATGAATCAGTTAATAGTGCTGCTACAGCAGAATTCTGCACTGAAATCCATTTCTCAAAAGAGCAAACAGATTTTTTTATATTCAATTTTGAAATCTGACATGGGGCTAGACATTTTGTCAATTTCCCAGCTGCCCCAAGTCATGTGACTTGTGCTCTGATAAACTTCAATCACTCTTTACTGCTGTACTGCAAGTTAGAGTGATATCACCCCCTCCCTTTTCCCCCCCAGAAGCCAAACAAAAAAACAATGGGAAGGTAACCAGATAACAGCTCCCTAACACAAGATAACAACTGCCTGGTAGATCTAAGAACAACACTCAATAGTAAAACCCCATGTCCCACTGAGACACATTCAGTTACATTGAGAAGGAAAAACAGCAGCCTGCCAGAAAGCATTTCTCTCCTAAAGTCACATGACTAGGGGCAGCTGGGAAATTGACAAAATGTCTAGCCCCATGTCAGATTTCAAAATTGAATATAAAACAATCTGTTTGCTCTTTTGAGAAATGGATTTCAGTGCAGAATTCTGCTGGAGTAGCACTATTAACTGATGCGTTTTGAAAAAAAACATGTTTTCCAATGACAGGATCCCTTTAAAGATATTCATTATATATATATATATATATATATATATATATATATATATATATATATATATATATATATATATTTTTTTTTTTTTTTTAGGTCCCAACAAGATGGAAGCAACCCTTAACCATTAACCCTTAAAGGAGAACTAAACCCCTCTGTACTAAAAGCCCCCCTAAACTGTCTGTCAATGCCCCCCTCTCCCTCTTCCACACAGTACCTTACTCAAAAAACAATCCTTAAAAAAAAATCTGACCATAAAATGCAGAACAGCGCAGTGAAGCTCCCAGGCACCAACTTCCTCCGCTTCATATTTTTTTTGGGGCTCAACGTGGACACGAAGCCTGCAGGAGCATGTGCAGTTTGGCCAAGTCAGGAATCAGCTTCAACTGCGCATGCCCAAATTGGTATTGAGCCCCGAAAGAATGCAAAGATCCGTTATCCGGAAACCCTCAAGTCCCGCCCATTATATTATAGATAACAGGTCCCATACCTGTACAATTAAAGGAAAAATAGTGCCATAACTTACATGCAATTTAATGAAGTGATCACTTGCACCTTCAATTGCACCTGCAGGGTGCATGTCTCATATGGTTGTGGGGTCTGCTGTATGGTTCCACCAGATCCCCATCAATGCTGCAAACGAGTGCAGGGGTAGGGTAGGTATTTTTGCATGCAGCTGAGGTGGGTCATAAAGAATATATTGTATATATTGAATATATTATATCCACTTTGTGGATAGCGTCCATTTTTTGCCCTGGCCTGGCTTTAAGTTGGTAAATGAGCCCTTGTGCTATTTTCTCATTTTCTATTGGTTATTCTGGAGCTTTTACATACTTCAGAGAACCAGAAGTATGTAAAAGAACCATAATGTTAACTCCAGCAGTGGACCTTGGAAGCACAGGAAAGTGTTTTTTAGGAACCCCTAAACCTACCAGACAGAAGCTGTGATTGTAGCTTTTGAGTTTGAGGACAAGGGTCTTCGTTTTAGAGCCAAAAATAAAGTCATTTTCTTCTTTACCACCTACCTATGTACCTCATCTCAAGACTGAACTGAAAATTAAACAAAGCTGTGTATAAACATGTCATTGCTCTATAACTAAAGAATATCAATTAACACAAATGTCACAAAGAAGCTGTGCTTCTAAAATGTTTGTGCAAGATGTTGTTATCTGTGCAGTAAATGTGAACTCTCTTTGCTCTGTGGGGCAAATTTACTTACCTCCGAAGTTGCGCCAGCGTTGGCTTCGCCGCATTGTTTGCATGCTTTTGTTGCTCTCCAATTTTTTTTTATATTTGAATGTGGCTCACAGGTAAAAACAACTTTGGGAACCCATGTTCTAGACAATGTGAGATCTAGATGACAGTGTAAAGGGTACAGTGTGGTTCATTTTCTTACACAGTTTTGGCTGATATAAAGATACAGGGGCAAATTCACTTAATCGCGAATCAGCTAATCGCAAATTCGCCAGCGTGACGTCATTTCGTTGATTCGCCGATTTACTAACGGGTGCTGTCGTAAATTCTCTAGCGAAGTGGACCTACTCTAGTGCTACTTTGCACCATTACGCCTGGTGAAGTTGCGCTATGGCGAAGGGACGTAACTACGCTAATTCACTAACTTGTGCATTTTACTGAACGTTACCTATTGCACCAGACTTACCTTCGCCAGGTCAGACCAGGCGATGTGCAATAGACTAGCTAGGGATTGCTTCAAAAAAAGTTGACATTTTTTCTAAGCTCCAGAAAACGCTGACGTCTTTTACTTTTTTAAGGGTGATATGCTGAAAACGATCGAAAATGTTTTTGAGGGTACCCTCCTTCCCCCCTACATTTCCTAACATGGCATCTTTGTTTAATATTCAGTCTTGAGATGAGGTACATAGGTAGGTGGTAATGACAGAGCTATGACATTGTCTGCAGTTTCAGTCGAGAGAAATGCCATAAGCAGCTCTCTGCCTGTTGCTTATAATATAATAATATATAATAATAATATCATATTATAAAGAAATGTGTTACAATTCATAGAACTTATATTTCAAAAACCATTCTAGCAAACATTATTGTGTATTCCCATCCAAAACATTGCCTAATTAAAAAAATACTTTCTATTAGAAAATCATTGCACATATTCAATGGTTTGCAGTTATTTGTAAATCCATGACCAATGCTATAGTTATATGATAATAATTGACATTCTGCAATCCATGTTTCATTGGCACATAGTACTGCCTGTATTTTATACAGGTATGGGACCTGTTATGCAGAATGCTCGAGACCTGGGGTTTTCTGGATAATGGATCTTTCCATAATTTGTATCTTCATACCTTAAGTTTACTAGAAAATCATGTAAACCTTAAATAAACTCAATAGGCATGTTTTGCTTTCAGTAAGAATTCAGTCATTTATCAACACTGGGCAAATTTGCCCGTGGCCAGTTATCTATGGCAACCAATCAAATTGTTGCATTCATTGTTCTACCTGCAGCTGCCTGAAAAAAAGCCAAGCTCTCATTGGTTGTTATGGGTTACTGCCCACAGGCAAATTTGCCCAGTGTAGATAAATGAGCCCCATTATATCTTAGTTGGGACAGCGCCGATTCGGACCTAAGCGCCGCCTGAGGCGGCTCCTGCAATTGCGCTCTCTCGCATTAGTAAAGCCGAATTTCCGGTTTAAAAACCGGAAATTCGGCTCTTAAAGGTGCAGGGGCGGCTTTTTGCCGCCCCTGGAAACCGCTTCGGCGTTGCCGCCTGAGGCGAGCGTCTCAGCTCGCCTCATTGGCGGCGCGCCCCTGAGTTGGGATCAAGTAAAAGGTACTGTTTTATTATTACAGAGAAAAAGGAAATCATTTTGAAAAAAATGTGGATTAATTGATATAATGGGAGCTGGCCTTTCTGTGATTTGGAGGTTTCTGGATAACGAGTTTCTGGGTTACATAGTAACATAGTAACATAGTAACATAGTAAGTAAGGTTGAAAAAAGACACATGTCCATCGAGTTCAACCTTTTTTTTTTTTTTTTTTTTTTATTAACTACCTATCTGCCAGTTGATCCAGAGGAAGGCAAAAAAAACCCATCTGAAGCCTCTCCAATTTGCCTTAGAGGGGGAAAAATTCCTTCCTGACTCCAAAATGGCAATCGGACTAGTCCCTGGATCAACTTGGACTATGAGCTATTTCCCATAACCCTGTATTCCCTCACTTGCTAAAAAGCCATCCAACCCCTTCTTAAAGCTATCTAATGTATCAGCCTGTATGACTGATTCAGGGAGAGAATTCCACATCTTCACAGCTCTCACTGTAAAAAACCCCTTCCGAATATTTAGGCGGAACCTCTTTTCTTCTAATCGGAATGGGTGACCTCGTGTCAGCTGGAAAGACCAACTGGTAAATAAATCATTAGAGAGATTGTTATATGATCCCCTTATATATTTATACATAGTCATCATATCACCCCTTAAGCGCCTCTTCTCCAGCGTGAACATCCCCAATTTGGCCAGTCTTTCCTCATAGCTAAGATTTTCAATACCTTTTACCAGCTTAGTTGCCCTTCTCTGTACCCTCTCTAATACAATATTGTCCTGTTTGATGAGTGATGGAGACCAAAACTGTAAGGCATATTCTAGATGGGGCCTTACAAGTGCTCTATACAGTGGAAGAATGACCCCCTCCTCCCGTGACTCTATGCCCCTTTTAATACAGCTCAAGACCTTATTTGCCCTTGATGCTGCTGACTGGCATTGCTTGCTACAGCCAAGTTTATCATCTACAAGGACTCCAAGGTCCTTTTCCATAATGGATTTGCCTAGTGCAGTCCCATTAAGGGTATAAGAGACTTGGATATTTTTACATCCCAGGTGCATGACTTTACATTTATTAACATTGAATCTCATTTGCCACTTAGCTGCCCAGATTGCCAGTTTGTCAAGATCCTGTTGCAAGGATGCCACATCCTGGATGGAATGAATTGGGCTGGATAATTTTGTGTCATCTGCAAACACTGATACATTACTTACAACACCCTCCCCTAAGTCATTAATGAACAAGTTAAATAAAAGTGGACCCAATACTGAGCCCTGGGGGACCCCACTAAGAACCTTACTCCAAGTAGAGAATGTCCCATTAACAACCACCCTCTGTACCCGATCCTGTAGCCAGTTTCCTATCCATGTGCAAACGACTTCATTAAGCCCAACAGACCTTAGTTTAGAAAGCAGTCGTTTGTGGGGCACAGTATCAAACGCTTTGGCAAAATCCAAATAGATCACATCTACTGCCCCCCCACTATCCAGAATCTTACTTACCACATCATAAAATGCAATCAAATTCGTCTGACATGACCTATCCTTCATAAAGCCATGCTGATTGTTGCTCATAATGCCATTCATTAGGACAAAATTTTGAATGTGATCCCTTAACAAGCCTTCAAATAATTTGCCCACCACAGATGTCAAGCTTACTGGCCTATAATTGCCAGGCTGAGATCGTAATCCCTTTTTAAATATTGGAATAACATCAGCTTTTCTCCAATCCATAGGCACCATACCAGATGACAGTGAATCTGAGAAAATCAGAAATAAGGGCTGGTCTAAAACTGAACTAAGCTCTCTTAGAACCCGGGGGTGTATGCCATCAGGCCCTGGAGCCTTGTTTACATTAATTTGTATTAAAGCTTTTTGAATCATATCCTGAGTCAGCCACTGACTAGATTGAGCTGAACCATTCGTGCAGTTATTAAGTGAGCCTGTGAACCCAGACTCCTCTATTGTATACACTGAAGAAAAGAACTGATTTAACACATTTGCCTTATCTGTATCTGCTACAACCATACTGGTACCATTATTTAATGGAGCAACACTCTCAACCTGCATCTTTTTACTATTAATATATTTAAAAAACTTTTTAGGGTTAGTTTTCACCTCCACCGCAATTAACTCTTCATTTCTTTTCTTAGCCTTCCGGATTGCTGATTTACAACATTTATTACAGTGTTTATATTCATTAAATGCATCTTCTGTCCCTACAGATTTGTAGTTTTTAAATGCCTTTCTCTTCTTTCCCATTAACATCTTTACCTCTGTATTAAGCCACACAGGATGATTCTTAGAGCTTCTACGTTTAGTCCTTAAGGGAATAAATTGAGAACAGTAATGATTTAATATCATTTTAAAGGACAACCATTTCTGTTCTGTGTTTTTAGCTGAAAACCTAATGCCCCAATCAATGCTCTGTAGGGCAGCCCTCAAGGCACTAAAATTAGCTTTGGCAAAATTCATGGTTTTTGTTGCCCCAGTATATTTTTGTTTTAAAAAAACAAAAACGGATCCTATACCTGTACTTTGTATTTCATTAACAGCCACAGGTCACCAATTGGGCATCCAAGTTATAAGTGTAAAAATGATCAATCTCCAGCAGCTCTATAGTTATAAAAGCCTATTTTAGCTTCTTTCTCCCTAAGAGGTTGCCATTGTGTTGCTCTATAAAGTGTTGTTGGACTGTCTGGCAGAAGACAGGGTTAATATCTCACAGGCATCTATAATACCTAAGTTGCCATCGCAATTTATGTGCAAATTGTGCAATGAAATCCCTCTCGGGGCTAGATGGAGGTTTCAAATTCTCGTCCATTTCGAGGGGAATTTGAAAAGCCAACCGGCTAAAGTTTAGCAAAAGTCGTGCAACAAATAGAACGATCGGGAGGTGAACAAAGGCTGCAGTGTGAGGTAGAAAGTGCAGTGTGTGCGCTGAGGCCGGGCATTAAAATGCTTCCCTTTTATACTCTTCGCTCCTAACACTTTACCCTGTGTAAAAAATCCTTTCCAGCTCCTCACTGAGCCTGCTGAAAGCTTCAGGAGTCACATTCCCATGGACTCTCCCCGCAGAATCCCTCAACAGGATATGGCTCTCAGGCCCCAAAATAAATGATTTGATATTGTACAGTCTAACAAGGCTCTTCTGAATATTCAAACATTTTGAGAATTTCTAGTAAATATACAGCTTGAGAATGAAGAAACCAAACAGAGGGATTTTCATTTGTCCACAGGGGAGGGTACTCATCCCAGACTGGGTTCCTTTCAAAAACAGCTTTTATACAGTATAACTATACAGCTATATTTTGCTATCTAGAACAGAGGCGAACTGCTCATTTTTGAGCCTGGCCACTAATCGCCTCTTCTGCGGGGGATGACAATCTCCCCGAACTGCCTTCCGTTTGCCTTCCATCTGCTTGAATGAAGAATCACCTGCGCTAATATACTCACGGCACTTTGTTTTTCGAAGTCACCTGAAGTTGTTTGCCCGGCGACTAAATCTCCCCAAATCTGCCCGTCTGCCCCAACCCATAGGGCTATAACTTACAAGGCCGGGTATATCTGGATCTGTGATTATAGGCTAAAACATGTAACAATGTATTTTGGTTTGATAATTGTGAGTGCAAGGCAACTAGCAGTGCTTAAAGGGATTCTGATTTTTATGGTGTAGTTTTTATTTCTAAATTACACTGTTAAAGGACCAGTAACATCAACTTTTTTAAAAAAAAATTTGGTTATTATACCACGAAAAAAACCTACCAAGACTTATTAAACGTTAAAATCGCACAGCCTTTATTAGGAAATAACTTACCAAAAGTCTGCTCGTGCTCCTCTTCAGAAAAGGCGATACGGCGATGATCCATTGTGCAGCGCTCTATTTCTCCTGCCTGGCTATCTCTTATAAGGAAGGCAGGGAGGAGACATCTAGAGCCACACGATGGACCGATGGATTGCCTTTTCTGAAGAGGAGCGCAAGTGGAGTTTCGGTAAGTTAATTACTAATAAAGGCTGTACGATTTTAAAGTTTAATTAGTCTTGGTGGGTTTTTTTCGTGGTATAATAACAATTTTTTTTTTGTACACAGTAACTCCCTCATCTCCCTGTCACTTTTGGCAATGAGGACTGCACATGCAGGCAAGTAAATGTGAAGTTTTTATTGTGTGCAGTCCTGCAATCGGAAAATGATGGGGCTGGGCGGCATGCCGCCCCTGGAATCATGTTGTCCTAGGCCCGGGCCTTTATGGCTTTGGGAGCTGTTATCTGGTTACCTTCCCATTGCTCTTCCGATGGGCTACTGGGGGAAGGGAGGGAGGGGGTGATTTCACTCCAACTTGCAGTACAGCAGTAAAGAGTGACTGAAGTTTATCAGAGCACAAGTCACATGACTTGGGGGGAACTGGGAAACTGATAATATGTCTAGTCCCATGTCAAATTTCAAAATTAAATTTGAAAAACAGATTTCAGTGCAGAAGTCACCATTAACTGATGCCCTCTCGTCGGCGATTAAGATTCTAAGGAAGGCTTTTCAGGGAGATTAGTCGCCGAAGAAGAGGCGAGTTGTCACAGGGCGACTAAATCTCCAAAATTTTCCGATGTGTCTCTGCCCTTAAGGTATGAAGATCCAAATTACAGAAAACCCCAGGTCCCGAGCATTCTGGATAACAGATCCCATACCTGTACTGTATATCGAAAATATATATATACAATATCTGTAATGCTTGGTTTCCCTTTGCTTGCAAATTCCATAGAACACAGATCCTGTGCCCCCTCTGCTTATGCCAAAACTTACATTAAAATGTTACACTTTCGTGGACTTAGTAAAATGAAACCAAGCCCAGTTAAGGTAAAAGCTTGAACAGAAACCACTGCAGTTAGTAAAACTGTGTATACTACATTTCTTCCATATATTACTGACTATTTTACTCTCTTGTACTCACTACCATGTTGCTTTATAAATAAGTCCCTTTTCACATGACCAGCAAAAGGCCAAAAACCATTTTATTTTATCGATTTTTTTACACTACCTTTTCGCTAAGTCAGGGCTGAACAGTAGAGAAGGGAGGAACAACATCACAGGCAGCTCCAGGCTCCGCTTGTCTGGCTGCTACAATTACATTAAGGGAAGTCAGGAGACTGCACACTTCATGCCTGTTTTTCACAGTTCACAAGAGGCAATCCTGTCATGTGGGATACTGTGTCAGAGACTGTGCCTGCATGAGTTATAAAGCAGCACTAAAAGCTCATTGAAGACGCTGCATAAAAGTAGCTTTTTTAAAATCCCACTTTACCTCTACAACAGAGAAAACTCTTCAGTAGCCTGTTAAAGGTGTAAATATCATAAGTCTTCCATATATGTTATCTTAAAACGTTTTCCTAAGTCCCCAGGCGAATTTATTTCCATTTTTACAGAAAGCAGGTTATGCATACATCTGCGCAGCAGGATGTCTTAGATCTGCAAGGGATGTGTTAAACAAAAGAAAAACACTAATTACAGCTGCAAATACATTTCTAAATTTCTCTCGGTTTTTTTGACCTAATTCCCAAACACGATCTGGGCTTCATTTAATAAAAATTAGGAGTGACAATTGCATGTGCGGGAAAATGCGCAAAACAAAATCGTGCAACAATTTAAGTGTGTCTTTTCCGATTGGTCACCCCGAAAAATTTGGCTGATTGAACGAAAACTATTAATTATTCGGATTATTGAACGGAAACCAGTATCAAACAACCAGAAACTATTGAGAATCATGGAGGCACCATGAAAACATCTTACAATTGTTAAAGGAGAAGAAAAGTCATATCCCACTTGGGGGTGCCATATGTTAGGCACACCCAAGTTCGTAAATAAGCCCCTAAATGTAGGGTTGCCACCTGGCCGGTATTTTACAAGCCTTGCCGATAAAAATGATGGCTGGTCCCAATGTTATTAATAGGGAAAAAAGATAAATATATAGGAAGGCCGGTATTTTTTTCAAGAAAAGGTGGCAACACTATGTATACTGTAAAGCTGCTTGGAATTATATTTTCATTCAAAAAGCAAAATAAGGATTTATTTTGGGTGAAGGACCACTTTAAGAAAGTGATGACTTTATTCTTAATTTTTTCTAACATTCTGTAACCAGTGCAAAAATTTTGATTGCCAGGAAAAATGTCAGACTTTCTCTTAGATTTGCATTGTGATAAAAATGTCCACAATTTTAAAAACCTCTCACCAGAAAGAATTTGAAGCAGCTGAAGTTCTTAGCCCATAGCGTAAAACCGTGTTCAACTGCTCAAAGCTGGACCAGTCTTCCTAGAGAAAATAAAGCAGTAATGATTTCAAACACGAGTTAGAATGGCCATTTTTGTAATTCCAGAAAAAAGTTGTAAAGAGTTATGAATGCCACAAAAAGTTTTCAGATTGTCAAAAACTTTTAATATATGTGAAAACATTTTCCAAAAAAACAATATGATCTTTTGCCACCTAAAAAAGTTCTGTAGTTTGGCTAAATTTTTCCACATCTTTTCATCCTGGAAAAAACTATAAAATACAAATTGTTATGAAGTGTCAAGAGAAAGGATTTATTTATCCAAAAATAAATCTCTGCTCCTAAATGCTTCTTTTCTCTTTAATCCACTAAACAGATACTACCTACTTTGCAGCCCAAGATATTGCAGCCTAATACAAAGGTAAAGTAAGGCAGTAAGAACTGCTTTTTGTTTGCATAATTCTCTACCTCCCTCCCATACACACATACACTAAAATTATCTCTTCTTTGATCCCTTAGGTCAGAGACAAATCGCCTCTTCTTCGGGTAACTAATCTCCCCGAACTGCCTTCCAGCCGACTAGAATCTAAATCGCCCATGGGGTGGCACTCTGCGTGCTTTGTTTTCCGAAGTCACCCGAAGTTTCGTGACTTTGTGATGCACCTTCAGAAAACGAAGTGCTCCGAGTGCCATCCCACAGTTGCTTTAGATTCTAGCTGGCTAGACGGCAGTTCGGGGAGATTAGTCGCCTGAAGAAGAGGCGATTTGGCGCCGGGCATCTAATCTCCCCGAATCTCCACATCTTCTTACAATTGTATTGCCTTTACCATTGACCCTGGTTCTGCCCAGGTCTTTTTTAACCTAATCAGATCTCTATTTGTTAAATTGTTGTATTACACATGAAGCACCCACTATTAAAGGGGAACTCCACAAAAACATAATTTAAGATTTTTTAAAAGTAAATATAATTTCAAGCAACTTTGCAATATACATCAATTAAAAAATATGCAGACTTTTTATGATTTGTAATGGTTTATGACAGTTCCCTAAGCCTAGCGCCCTGCTCTTCTGCTGATCTTTCTGACTACTTTGCTGAGCTGACTGACTACTGTTACTTTGTATCAACAGCCATCTGTCCTCAGCCTGCCTCCTCCAAACCCCACAATTCCTTGCACATGTGATTTCAATAAGGAAAGGAACATCACAGTGCAATGCATTGTGGGTTATGTAGTTCCTGCATGCTGTCTGTATGCTGTGGAGAAGTTGTTACAATTTGTAACAGTGTTTTAGTCCCTCCTTCCCTGCCAGTAGTGATGGGCGAATTTATTCGCCAGGCGCGACGAATTTGCGCGATTCGCCGCCAGCAATTTTTTTTCCGAAAAAACAGGCACCGGCAAAATTCGCAAATTTTTCGGCGAAGCGAAACGGCGCAAATTCGCCCATCACTACCTGCCAGGATTTCAAATGATGCAGAAAGAGAAGAACAGTTAAACAGCTGGATTTCAGCATAGAAAATGGCATTTCTTCAGACTTTTTGAAAAAAACAGGTAACTGTGATGGGTTTATTAGGGGTTTCTGTATTATGTTGGCCTCTTTATCAAGTTTTGGTTTGAAAGCCGGAGTTCCCCTTTAAACATGCAGGTATCACATTTGTATTAAAGAAACCTCATTTGAAACTTATTGCATTTTTTACCTGCTTAGTCAAATTTTTTTTCCTGCTTAGTTTTTTTAAGCTACAAACTCTGTTTTTCTAGCAGGTCTGTGATTTGTTTCATGTTCTTAAAAAGTCACTTTTTTGTTTTTTTTCTTGTCCCCTGATCTGACATGGCAGAAAACCCCTCTAATGCTTTCTCAGTGGACCCACAAGAAAAATGTCAATAAATATTGACTTGTGTACAATGAATTCTCCCAGTGGATGGCTATGGATAATTCATGCTTGGCAAGATATATTTTCTCAAGCATTATCACACAAGAAAATGCCTCCAATACTAGTAAATGTCCACAAACGATAAATTAACCCTGGGAGGAAAGAAACTAGTAGAGAAAGTGAAATTTAAAAAATGGGATATATTCACCCACCAGTCCTTGTGACCTCTTAACATATACTGATTTCCTTTTTGTACAAGTTCCCTGAGTGTTTTATGTATCACATTCTGACCTGCTGGTCCCACCATAGTCTGGGTTCCTCCATCTCATTATAACTGCTCTTGCATGACTCACCAAAAATAGAGAAATACAAAAACCACTTCTCCTTTCTAATACTCTTTGATCTCCTTGCAGCTTCTGAAGCTTCTTTCACCCTCTCCTCTTCAAGACGCTCTTTGATGCCATGAAACTGACTTTTCTTGGTTTTCTTTCTGCTTTTTGAAAGCTACACCTTCAGTGTTCCAAGTAGTGAAGCTTCTTTATCTCGCCTACCTATTTTGTAGGGTTCGATTAATGATCTATCTTTGGCCCTTTATTGGTTTCTTCCTGCCTTGTTCACTTTATCATCAAATATGATACCTCCAGTCAAACAATAGATATTTTAACTTCTGCTTCAATAGTATATTATCCCAGTCCCATTATTTGTGTTCCAAGCTCCTTTTTGTTTCAAGAATTGATCAGATCCCTACAAATATGTAAAAGATTGTCATATTTTTCACCCTGTTCCAAGTCATTGTAGCATGCAAAATAGCTTTTCTCACAAAGTCGTGCCTTAATTAAACTTCAGTATGGGTTTATAGTATTATGTACGTCAGCAAATTAGCATTCAGCCAACATGTTACTCTGAATGATCTTCATGCTGGGACCCACAATCCATATGTTTGTGACCCCAACCCCACAGTCTGGCAACCTCTGCAATGCTACCTTAAACATATTTTAGAACATAAATTCTGCTTCTTCAGCACCTATACTTCAGAAATCTATTACTGTTAATGCCACTACCCTTATGCCATACCCCCTCACATGACAATATTTTATTGATTTTCTTATTACCTTCTCAGACTAATCACTTACTAAAGCTTTAAACCTAGTATCAGACAGACAGACAGACAGACAGACAGACAGACAGATAGATAGATAGATATGTTATATTTCCCTAGACCAGTGATCCCCAACCAGTGGCTCGTGAGTAACATGTTGCTCTCCAACCCCTTGGATGTTGCTCCCAGTGGCCTCAAAGCAAGAGCTTATTTTTGAATTCCAGATTTGGAGGCAAGTTTTGGTTGCTTAAAAACCAGGTGCACTGCCAAACAGAGCATTAATGTAGGTTGACAATCCACATAGGGGCTAATAAATGGCCAATCATAGCCCTTATTTGGCACCCCAAGATCATTTTTCATGATAGTGTTGCTCTCCAACTCCTTTTACTTCTGAATGTTGCTCACGGGTTCAAAAGGTTGGGGATCCCTGCTCTACAGTCAAGCACCGTGCCATCACAAGGCACATACATTATAAGAGCGGCCAGCCTATACAATGATTTTTACTTCACTTGCCCTATAGGATAATATTTTAACTATTACTATTGACCTTAAACCTGTCCTGTCTTCTGGTTTTAGACTCTCTCCATTCAGGAGATTAGAATCTCTACCCAAGTACAAATATTATGTTCCAGGCCAATATTGGCTGATGTAGTTGGGGAGAAGAGATCCTTAGAAGGGACCCAGTTGTTTAAATTGGCTTTAGTTATATTTTAATATATAAGAATCTATTTTTTATTTCCACTGTCTTGCTCTAACGCAGTGTGTTTGACAAATATTTGGTCAAAATAATAAAGATAATATTGAAAAAGAACTGCTGTAGTAGTTGTTGTGGGCAGGCAATTCCACTGAATAAATTAGGCAAGTTCTTTATTTTATCACCACTGCTCTTTTGGAGGTCTGAAAGTCACAGTTATAATGCCAAAAATAAAGTAAGTAGGTATATGAGATAAGCTAGCAAGTCTAGTGTCTCCTTGATCATAAAGTATCAACACTATGGGGCAGATTTGCTAAAGGGTGAAGTGACTTACACTGGCGAAAATTCCCAGCGTTACGTCATTCAGGCACTTTGCGGATTTCCTAAAGGGCGCAGGTGTCACATCACTAGCGAAGGAGATAGACGCTAGCATTGCTTCGCACTCTAATGCCAGATGAGTTTTCGCTCGGCGAATGGACGTAACTTCGCCAGACTTGCCTTGGCCAGCTCAGACCAGGTGAAATGCATTGGTCAAAGTGCTGCGTCTTTTCCTTTTTTCAGAGTGATAGGCTGCAAAGGTCTGTAAATTTTTTTGGGTAACCGGGTTCCCCTCTACATTTTCTAACATATGGCACATAAACTATACCCTGGGCTCATGTGTAGGGCATTATAACAACTCTATTTTATTTATTAAGGTTCCCTGGACTTGTGTAATGTAATGTATTTGCCGCAACATATACGTCCATATAACTTTATAATTTCCCGCTGTATGAAAATTAGGAAACACTAGCGCATCTTCGGTTCGATTACCTACGTAATGCTATCAATAATTCGACAACGTTTGGTGCCCTGGACGCAACTTTGCATTTTAGTGAATTAGCTTTGTCCTACCGAATTAACACCTGGCAAAGTGTTGCGATGGCTGCAAAGCCATTGCTCAGGCCTGGATCGGCAATCGTGGCTTCTGGGAAATGCCAGAGGGGCTGCTATAAGGTGCCATAGAAAGTCAGTATTTAGTGGGCTGGTGGGGGCTGTTTGGGCCTCCGTGTGGGCTGATTGGGCCTCTGTGTATCTGAAATGCCAGGACCTATTTTAATTCTCAGTCTGGACCTGCGCACGCTGATGAATTTTCGCCGGTTAGGGAATTTGCCCCTATATTTGTATATACTGTATTGAAGTTCTTTTATAAAATCATATTGAGGGCGCAGTCTACAAAAAAGAGTCTTGGTCATGTAGGTGTAGCCATCCTAGAATGGTCTTCTGCCATTTATCCTATGAGAGGACCAGGTGTGTAAAACCAAAAATCAAGTGAGAAGTCTGTGGAAATGTGATGTCAAGGCTTGCAGCGTGTGTTCATTTCTTGCTCTTAAAATATATTTATACTGGTATATGAAAAAGGCTTAGGTTTCAGTAGAACATGGAACGTTTGACCGCAATAATCTTTCAATTACATTTCTTACATTGAACACAATACTATGCTCCTGGGGATATGCGTTTTGGTAAACATATCACCGTAGCTCACTTTTAGCTTCTCAGATCCTCTGGAATTCAATGTACAAATATTTCTATGGGCAATACTAATGTTTACTATAATGTCACACACACACAGGAGTGTGCAATACCCACCGTACCCATAGTGCATCTGATTAACAAAATCTAAACAATAACCCACACTACCAGGGGATTTCTGCTGTTGTAGGAAGCAGCCCCATCTTCTGGGAATCCTGTAAACAATTGCAATAAGCGGTTGTAACCCATCTGGTGAACCACAGCATGCGGCGGGGCCTTTCTGGCTAGGGTTAAGAAACCCCTGGCATGACATAAATATTTACATTTAAACTGAAGCAGAGAAGTAACTGGAGATAATAAGTAATGAGCAGGACAACTGCGTGATGCCGCTCGCAAGTGTAACGTGAATTGTGTCTGCGGTGTCAGGTTCGCCCGGAGCCCCAGAGGATCCTTTCCTGCGTTTATGGAACTCATTTCACATAGATGTCACTGCTGCATTATAAGTGTTTTCTCAGCTTGCGCGCTATCAGGTCGGCTGAGTGGCACATTACAGTAATGGAGTAAGCGTATGAACACTGAAATCCAATCTCTTTAAACTGATTTGATGTCTGCCTGTAGCACAACATTTCCTACTAATGGCTTCCTTCATTTTGTAACCATGATATCCACCTGATCACATTACAGCTGGTTTTAATTACCCAGCTAATAAAGTTCTTAACCAGTACCCAAGAGCGCACACACTGTCTGGATGATGCTTACATTTACTTCATTTTCCTGGCCGCAAAATTTAATGTAAGGAAAACGAAAACAACTTTTATTGATCAATAAATCAATAGGCCATTTAAGTATTATTTTAACTCTTTAACGTCTTGAGAAAGCTGGAAATGGAAGACTTGTAAACATGAGCAGGTATGGGACCTGTTATACAGAATGCTCAGGACCCAAGGTTTTTTGGATAAGGGTAGTGATGAAAAATTGCAAAAAAATGCATTAAAGTTAATGGGAGTTTTTTCTTATGGCAACTTTTTTTTTCTTCTAATGCATTAGGGCAGAGACACACGCTCAGATTCGGGGTGATTAGTTGCCCAGCGACTTCTTCGCCGGCAGGATGGCAATCGGTGTGCTTTGCTTTCCGAAGTCCCCTGAAGTTGCCTCACGAGGAAAACGAATTGCTCCAAGTGCCATCCCGCCAGAGATTTACATTGTAGCGGGCGGGAGGCAGTTTGGGGAGATTAGTCGCCCCGAAGAAGAGGAGATTTCTCTCTAATCTCCCCGAATCTGAGTGTGTGCCTCTGCCCTTAAAGTCAATGTGCGTTTTTTATTATGGAGACTTTTCTGTCGAAATGCATTAAAGTCAAAGGGCGTTTTTTCTTATGGGCGTTTTTTCTCTGCGAATTTTTAGAGAAAAAATTTGCACATGGCTAAATTTAGAAATTCATCGCAAATCTATGGCTGGCGAATAAATTCACTCATCACCATACCTTAAGTCTACTAAAAAACGATTTAAACATTAAATACACATTAAAGATTTGTTTGGCCTCCAATACAGATTCATTATTTCTTTGTTTGTATCAAGTACAAAGTTCACAATCATTTAAAATTTTTTTATTTATTTGATTATAATGGAGTCTATGGGGACAGCATTCCTGTAATTCAGAGCTTTCTGCATATTGGGTTTCTGAATAACAGATCCCATACCTGTACTTTGCTACGTTTAAAAAAAAGTCTGTCTATTCAAAAATTCATATGTTTATGGATTTTGACTCATTCTGGCATGATATACAGGAACTAATGAAAATAAGTCTGAAGCAAATACATTTAGGGGCAGATGTATGAAGGGTCGAATATCGAGGGTTAATTAACCCTCGATATTCGACTAGGAACTAAAATCCTTCGACTTCGAATATCGAAGTCGAAGGATTTAGCGCAAATCCAACGATCGAAGGAATATCCTTTGATCAAAAAAAACTTAGGCAAGCCTATGGGGGCCTTCCCCATAGGCTAACATTGACTTCGGTAGCTTTTAGCTGCCGAAGTACGGGGTCGAAGTTTTTTTTAAAGAGGCAGTACTTCGACTATCGAATGGTCGAATAGTCGAACGATTTTTAGTTCGAATCGTTCGATTCGTAGTCGTAGTCGTAGTCGAAGGTCGAAGTAGCCCATTCAATGGTCGAAGTAGCCCAAAAAACACTTCGAAATTCAAAGTTTTTTTAATTCGAATCCTTCACTCGAGCTTCATGAATCGGCCCCTTACAATGTAAATTATAGTGTACTTGTTTACAGTGACAACAGCATTGTTTGCGTGTGACCATTTCTATTGCATTACTGGAAGAGTTGGAAGAGTCTAAGCAAGTACCTAGTGGTAGATGAAGTTGGGCCTGATGGCACAGAGTTCTGCCAGTTACCCCTTGGAAACCACATTCTTACACAATGTAAGAATGCAAGTTTTCTTATGAGGCAACTTCGGGCGACTTCGGAAAACAAAGCGCTCTGAGAGCCATCCTGCCCGCAATTTAGATTCTAGCTGGTGGGAAGGCAGTTTGGGCGATTAGTTGCAGAAGAAGAGGCAATTTGTCGCTGGGCGGCTTAATCTCCCTGAATCTTCAAGTGTGTCTCTGCCCTAAAAGAGGAAACAATTGCCCAGTGCCGGATTTCTTTTGAGGGCACCTGAGGCCATTGTCCTTCATCAAACAACCCCCCGACCCCACCCCCATTATCGTGTGTATGCACACCCTAGTTAAGCAAGCTTTAGGGTCAGTTGAGTAGAATGCAGCCCCTTTAATTGTGCCGTCCTAGGCCGGGATCTTTGTTGCCATACCACAAATAAGGGCCTGAATTTCCCATTCTACCTCATCACTCTTTGGGTAATGGTTTTGCCTGGCTGTATGCAATTTATCCAAGTGTGCAGGTAAAATCACATCATTATTCTGGGCAAACAAGAGTGAATGGCTGCATTAGAAATGCCTAAAAGGGCAGTTTACGTTCACAAAACATTTTGTTTCAAACCGTCTGCCACAAATAATGACTTCTAGTTGTTTTTTGTTTTTTTAAATGTAAGTTTTAAAAATGAATTAATTTAATTAATTTCAATAGTAGTAGATAAATGAGCCAAATTGCTGACTTTCTAAACTGCAACAGTTTGATACATCAGGTAATACATTTCCTAGAAACAGAAGCAGACGCAGAAACGGCATGCTCCATGATCCAAAGTTTTACTAATATCTGTAACAGAGCAGCGGTTATAACTGATAGATTGGGTTAATGGCAGATGGGACATTTTGTTCCCTGCACTTAATATCCTCCAACACAGGCAACAAAATGTCCCAAGTTCCACTCATTTTAATGCGTTGGCCAAATTGCACCAGGTATATCATCAACTCAAGGCAGCAATAAAGCTGGAAACATGTTGCATTGTGGGTAAAAACATGGCAACTTGTGCTCTAAATTGCATTTTGCATTACACTTCTGCTCTGTTTTGCTTGCATTTATCCTATGAATATAACAATATAGAGGATTCTTGCTTCCCCACCAGAGACTGATTTCTCTTGATAAAGTCTGGGACTGGTTGGGACATTCTCTATATGAAATTATTAAGAAATGAAATATTGCACTTGTTCTAACAGATTTTCTGAAAGTGTTTGGAAACCTGTATCAAAGAAATAGAATTTGAAGATTGTTTCTGATTATAAATAGTTGTACAAACAGAGCTAGGTTTCATTTCAAGTAAGGTTTCATTTACTCCTAACTAGTGATGGGCGAATAAATTCGGCAGACAAGAATTTGCCGTGAATTTCCACGTTTCGATGCAAGCAAATTAATCTGCCGCGTCAAAACAAAATTGACGTGTGTCAACATTGGCGCGAGCATAATAACTGATACACGTCATAATTATTCAGACGCCCATTGAATTTGGACAAAATAGACGTATAAAAATTGACGCGTGTTAAAATTATTTTGACGCCCATTGACTTCAATGCATTTCACAAATCTTTCACCGTTTTGCAAAATTCTCGGTAAATTCGCTAATTTTTCAGCGAAGCGAAACTGCACAGATTCGCCCATCACAATCATATGTGTGATTTGTCTACAAAAGCCTAAGGCTATTTGCACATTTGGTGTTGTGACTGCTACTGCTGTGAACAGGTTGGTGCACTGGTGGTCAAATAAACCCCTATAGAACTGTCAACTCTTCCATATATTAGAGATTTAAAGAGGTATGGAGTATTGAACCCAATATACAGTTCACTGTTTTCCGTATTTCAGTGTGAACTGACTTTTGAAACCCTTCAGATAAGCTTCTTCCTTCCTTCTCCTCTTGGATATTCACTACTAGACTACTTAATCCATCTCCTACTCTGAAACCAACAGAACTCGCTGTACTCAAAGCTTTTCTTCTTGTAGCCAAAGATAAAAGAGCTCATTGACTTATGAGTAGGCGCCAGTGCTTAAGTGCAAACCTGTGACTTTTGTCTAACGTACAGTGGGATTATGTGGCACACTCTCATTTTGCCATTTACTAAATTGGATAACTTGGCTACTCTGTGTCTCTAGATTTAGAGCACGAGGCTGTTCAGGTATGTCCCAGATATTTAGGAACAGATTCTGAGTCACAGGTTATAAATTATAGCACAATACTTATGATATCAAAACACCTACTGCATTCAATTCATTCTGCCCCAAAAAGCCCATAAATATAGTACTGTAAATGCCCCATGAGTATATTTCAGTTATATTTTCTGGTGACCAGCAGATGTTTCTTCCTTTCATCCCTAAAATAACAATGCAAAAATGTTTAGCAATATCTGTGATAGTGCCATGAGATTACTTGTGATCCATTTCAGCAGGTTGCAGTTGGCAATTTAAACTGGCTAAACAGTGTAGAAAAAAATTACTGTGTCCAAACGGAATGTGAGGGTCTCCAAAAAATACGAAAACAAAAGTAAAAAAGTAGAAAATTTATTAGGACATGATACCTAACGCGTTTCGTGCCTATTGGGGCACTTACTCCTATGATCCTATGAGTAAGTGCCCCAATAGGCATGAAACGCGTTAGGTATCATGTCCTAATAAATTTTCTACTTTTTTACTTTTGTTTTCGTATTTTTTGGAGACCCTCACATTCCGTTTGGACACATTAATTTTGACTTTGCACCTTGGGACTGAGGTGAACTGTGAGTGTTTTCTCCTTCATTCTTTATTTCAATTGGTATTTTTTGTTCTAATACTTTTTCTAAGTGGTACCATATTTATTTATTTTTATGTGGCAGTAGCACTAACCTTCGCTTCTATAAACAGTGTAGAAGTCAATTTAACTTGGCTAAACAAAAAACACAATTGTCTAAATGATGACCAATCCAGGCTTAATGTATGACAAAAGAGTTATGACATTGTTCTATTGCTTCTTTCACTGAAATAAGGGGCTACATGGGTATGTTCCCACTGGAAGGGATTTAACCAGACATGGTGGCAGCTGTAATTTTTCTGGGTATTGTGGAGTAGAACTATCTTTAGGTGTCTGGATTATGCAGTTGGGGGAGGGGGATTATTCAAGGGACCTTACAGTGCTTGACTGGGGTGTCTACGAACCAGTGGAACAGCTATCTCAGGTCCCCCCCATCCCAGTCTTTTTCAGTGGTCGGCATCCACCCCCAAATGATTGGGGGTGGAAGCAGAGCCTAAGGGGCAAAGTGATTAACGCTAGTGAAAATTTGCAGCTTGATGTCATTTCGGAACTTCGCCGATTTCCTAACGGGCACAGGCGTAACTTCGCTAGAGAAGGAGATAGACGCTAGTGTTGTTTCGCACGCTAACGCCAGGCGGATTTTCGCTCTGGCGAACGGACGTAACTACGCAAATTCACTAAGATGTGGATTTTACTGAACGTTACCTCTTGCGCCAGACTTACCTTCGCCAGCTCAGACCAGGCGAAGTTCATGGAGTGCATAGGACTTCCTCAATTTTTTAGTGCAAAATTTTTCTGAGTCCCAAAAAACGCTGGCGTCCTTTCCTTCTTTCAGAGTGATAGCTTGCAAAGCTCCGTAAAATTTGTTTTGGGTAACCAGGTTCCTCCCTACATTTCCTAACATATGGCACATAAACTATACACTGGGCTCATGTGTTTGGCAATATAACAACTTTATTTTATTTCACTACGCTTCCCTGGACTTGTGTAGTGTAATTTATTTGCTGCAACATATACGTCCATTCAACTTTATCATTTCCTGCCGAATGCAAATTAGGCAACGCTAGCGCATCTTCGCTTTGAACGCTGGTGAAAATTCGCCAGCATTTGGCGCCCTGGACGCAACTTCGCACTTTAATGAATTGTCATTGTCCTAGTGAATTTATGCCTGGCGAAGTTTTGCGATGGCTGTGAAGCCGTCGCTGGCGAATTTTAGCCGGTTAGGGAATTTGTCCCTAAATGTTCCTGGCAGGGAGAAGAGATTGGGAGTGAGTTTGCAGGTCCACAAAGTCCAGGGCCCATCGAGATTTTTCCTGGTATTCCGCTGGCCCATTTCAAATCTCTTTAGATTAAATGCTTCATTTTAGAACGATAGAAGCTAGAAAGCTCAACCTCCTGAAAATTTACTTTTGCTCCTAGTAGATTGCTGGGTTGGTGGGGATGTTGTAGCAACTACATCTTTAGTGGTAACAAACAGTTATTATTTTTGCTATTACAGATATGGGATCCATTATCCAGAAACCCATTATCCAGAAAGTTCCGAATTACAGAAAGCCTGTCTCCCATAGACTCCATTATAATCAAATAATCCACATTTTTAAAAATGATTTCCTTTTTCTCTGCACTAATACAACAGTTCCTTAAATTGGATCCTAACTATGATATATTTAATAGTGATGGGCGATTAAATTAAATGCCAGGTGGGAATTCGCAGCAAATTTACGCGTTTAGCCACCGGTGAATAAATTTGTGAAACTGGGGAGAAAATTCGCCAGCAAAAAATCTGGGCACGCATCAGAATAGTCGCGCACATAAAAATTTGTACATCAAAATTAATCGGATGCCGATTGACTTTAATGCATTTGGACAAAATAGGCGCGGGCGTTGAAATTGTCATGCATCAAAATAATTTTGATACCCATTGACTTCAATGCGTATATCAAATTTTCAAAGGATCACTACACTACTTTTTGAAAGCAAAACCAGCCTATTGGGTTTATTTAATGTTTACATGATTTTAGTAGACTTAGGGCCAGGGCACACGCTGGTATTTTGGGAGATTAGTTGCCCATCGACTTCTTCTTCGGGCAACTAATCTCCCCGAACTGTCTTCACACTGGCTAGAATGTAAATCGGCGACAGGATGGCAGTCGTTTCGATTCGGCTTTCTGATGTCGCCCGAAGTTTCCTCGTGAGGCGACTTCGGGCAACTTCAGAAAACAAACGCTCTGAGTGCCATCCCGTCGGCGATTTCGATTCTAGCCGGTATGAATGCAGTTTGGGGAGATTAGTTGAGATAAATCGCTATGCGACTAATCTGCCCAGTAGCAGCGGGTGCCCTTACCCTTAAGGTATGATGACCCAAATTACAGAAAGATACATTATGTGGAAAACCACAGGTCCTGAACCTTCTGGATAACAGGTCCCATACCTATACCAATAATGAGTTTTCAGTGCTGCTGTCTGGGAAAGTCGTTCAGGCTTAATTCTGTCAAAGAAAGCAATATCTTATTTCCCACACAGTTGTATAAATGCTGACATACAGACAAGGAGTGCTCTGTGAATATAATATACTTTGCCCTGTGCATTATTCCTTAACAATGTGACACAAAGCCTACAAGGTTCATTTACTAAGAGGAGTCAAGGGGCAAAGTGCAAAGAAGTAACAACTAGTGCCTGTTATTTACCTGGTATAAATGCACGGCCCTACTTTGTGGGTCATTCGTGATATGCAAGCAAACATATTTTCCTTCTACATTTAAGGCTTCTAAACAGTCCAATTTAAGTTCACTGAATATTTTCAGTGGTTTTATAGTTATTTGTTAGCATTTTGTAGTCACAACCAACAGCTGTTACTGGCAGATCGGTGTGTCTTCATCCTAAATGTGATTGCCGTTGAACACAATATGTCAAGCTGTTTATATTGTCTGCCCTTGTAGTTGTGACTCCTGAAACACTAGCCAGAGCCAGCTAATTAATTCATCTGAAAGGAACTGACCTGATGCATGGTTTCAAGAGTAGGAATTAAAAGGGATGAACACATAGGGGCAAATTTACTAAAGGGCGAAGTGATTAACGCGGGCGAAAATTCGCCAGTGTGACGTCATTTTGGTACTGTGCCGAACAGGTCCGGACTGAGAATTAAAATAGGCCCTGGCATTTCAGGTATACAGAGGCACAATCAGCCCACACAGAGGCACAAACAGTCCCTACCAGCCTCTAAATACTGACTTTCTATGGCACCTTATAGCAGCCCCTCAGATTGCCAGTCCGGGCCTGGCGCCGATTTACTAACGGTTGCTGGCGTAACTTTGCTAGCGAAGGAGAAAGAATCTAGCGGTACTTCGCTCCCTAACACCTGGCGAGTTTGCCCTCTGGCGAATGGACGTAACTACGCAAATTTACTAAGATGCGGATTTTACTGAACGTTACCTCTTGAGCCAGACTTGCCTTCGCCAGCATTCAGGCCCCCTGGATGCAAGTTTGGATTTTAGTGAATTAGTGTTGTCCTGGCGAATCTACGCCTGTCGAAGTGTTGCGATGTGAGCGAAGCTGTCACTGGCGAATTTTCAGAGGTTAGTGAGTTTGCCCCAAAGTGCTTTCAATAGCAGTCACATTTACAAATAACATCAAAAACATTGAAAATGTTTCATTAGTGGTACAAATAGTTGTTTAGAATTACATTTACTTTGGTTTTGAAATAACTGGTTTTTGGATAGAGGTCCCCCTTTTAATGGAAATGTTAACATGCCTTCCTCCATTGTTCTGCTTTTACACTAATCCAATTCTAATGTAAACAGGATTAAGGGTTTGTTTGCTCCTCCTCTTTGCTTAAACGGTATCAAATTCATCAAAAAACAAGGAGATAATTTCACCTTTGGCCTTCTATGAGTTCAGCAAAAGGCGGAAAAGGACTAATCTTTCCGAAAAATATTGTAATCAAATAATAACATAATACAATAATATTAATACAATGTATACATTTTGACATTTTGACTTTTTCAGATGCTTTAATTTTTTGTGTACAGGTATGGGAAATATTATCCAGAATGCTTGGGACCTGTTATCCAGAATGCTCGGGACCTGGGGCTTTCTGGATAACGGGTCTTTCTGTAATTCCGATCTTCATACCTTAAAGGGATACTGTCATGGGAAATTTTTTTTTTTTTAAATGAATCAGTTAATAGTACTGCTCCAGCAGAATTCTACACTGAAATCCATTTCTCAAAAGAGCAAACAGATTTTTTTATATTCAATTTTGAAATCTGACATGGGGCTAGACATATTGTCAATTTCCCAGCTGCCCCAAGTCATGTGACTTGTGCTCTGATAAACTTCAATCACTCTTTACTGCTGTACTGCAAGTTGGAGTGATATCACCCTCCTCCCTTTCCCCCACCAGCAGCCAAACAAAAGAAGAATGGGAAGGTAACCAGATAGCAGCTCCCTAACACAAGATAACAGCTGCCTGGCAGTTCTAAGAACAACACTCAATAGTAAAAACCCCTGTCCCACTGAGACACATTCAGTTACATTGAGACGGAAAAACATCAGCCTGCCAGAAAGTATTTCTCTCCTAACGTGCAGGCACAAGTCACATGACCAGGGGCAGCTGGGAAATTGACAAAATGTCTAGCCCCATGTTAGATTTCAAAATTGAATATAAAAAAATCTGTTTGCTCTTTTCAGAAATGGATTTCAGTGCAGAATTCTGCTGGAGTAACACTATTAACTGATGCGTTTTGAAAAAAACATGTTTTCTGATGACAGGATCCCTTTAAATCTACTAGAAAATCATGTGAACATTAAATAAACCGAGTAGGCTGGTTTTGCTTCCAGTAAGGATTAATTATATCTTAGTTGGGATTAAGAACAAGCTACTGTTTTATTATTACAGAGAAAAAGGAAATCAGTAAAAAATTTGGATTATTTGATTATAATGGAATCTATGAGAGACTGACATTTCGTAATTTGGAACTTTCTGGATAACGGATCCCATAACTGTATTACCGTTTTCTTAAAATATATGTTTTAAAAATGTCCTCTGCCCCCGTGTTTCTCACTAGAAGTTTGCCAACCAGACTATAATCTGTTAAAGTGGGATACGTTACAGTACAGTTTAAAGGGATACCGTTTTAGGAAAACATTTTTTTTCAAAACACATCAGTTAATAGTGCTGCTCCAGCAGAATTCTGCACTGAAATCTGTTTTTTAAAAGAACTTTTAATTTTGAAATCTGACATGGGGCTAGACATATTGTCAGTTTCCCAGCTGCCCCCAGTCATGTGACTTGTGCCCTGATAAACTTCAGTCACTCTTTACTGCTGTACTGCAAGTTGGAGTGATATCACCCCCTCCCTTTCCCCCCCAGCAGCCAACAACAGAACAATGGGAAGGTAACCAGATAACAGCTCCCTTACACAAGATAACAGCTGTCTGGTAGATCTAGGAACAGCACTCAATAGTAAAATCCAGGTCCCACTGAGACATATTCAGTTACATTGAGTAGGAGAAACAACAGCCTGCCAGAAAGCAGTTCCATCCTAAAGTGCTGGCTCTTTCTGAAAGCACATGACCAGGCAAAATGACCTTAGATGCACCTACACACCATTATTACAACTAAAATACACTCGCTGGTTCAGGAATGACATTTTATATTGTAGAGTGAATTATTTACAGTGTAATTTAGAAATAAAAACTACATCATAAAAATCATGACAGAATCCCTTTAAGTTCTCTTGAAACTTTAGAGAACTGCAAGAAGTATGGGGGGAGGGTGTAAATGAAAGAGGCAAAATCTTTGGGGGTTATTTATCAAAGTCTAATTGCCAAAAACCTGAAAAAAAATAGTTTTTTTAATATAAAATCCGAATTTTTAGTGTAATTTTTTTGTAATTTTTTGTGACTTATTAAATGCTGAGACTGCAAAAAGTCAGAAAATCCTCCATCTCAGACCTGCCGAGGTTGTATATAAGTTAATGGGGGAAGTCCCTATACTATTTGGAAGTTTCTATTGTCTGTGCTGGAATTAGCTGGAAAATCCGACTATTACAAACATTTTGGGCAAAAATCCAAAAAATTCGTTATTTTCTGGAAAAAAGTCAGAAAAATCATACAATTCAGATTTCGGCTCGATTTTTCATGTATGTCTGCGATTTGATAAGATTTTTTTTACTAATGAACAAGGTCCAATAGTGGATTCTAGTTTTATGGGAAAAAAAAATTTCAAAATGAATCCATTAATAGCGCTGCTCCAGCAGAATTCTGCACTGAAATCCATTTCTCAAAAGAGCCAACAGATTTTTTTATATTCAATTTTGAAACCTGACATGGGGCTAGACATTTTGTCAATTTCCCAGCTGCCCCTGGTCATGTGACTTGTGCCTGCACTTTAGGATAGAAATGCTTTCTGGCAGGCTGCTGTTTTTCCTTCTCAATGTAACTGAATGTGTCTCAGTGGGACATGGGATTTTACTATTGAGTGTTGTTCTTAGATCTACCAGGCAGCTGTTATCTTGTGTTAGGGAGCTGTTATCTGGTTACCTTCCCATTGTTCTTTTGTTTGGCTGCTGGGGGGCAAAGGGAGGGGGGTGATATCACTCCAACTTGAAGTACAGCAGTAAAGAGTGATTGAAGTTTATCAGAGCACAAGTCACATGACTTGGGGCAGCTGGGAAATTGACAATATGTCTAGCCCCATGTCAGATTTCAAAATTGAATATAAAAAAATCTGTTTGCTCTTTTGAGAAATGGATTTCAGTGCAGAATTCTGTTGGAGCAGCACTATTAACTGATTCATTTTGAAAAAAATGTTTTTTCCCATTACAGTATCCCTTTAAATACTCGGATAAAATCGAACTTTGATAAATAAGACCCTTAGCGTCTCACAGGTTGTCAGTAAATACAGAAGTAAAGATGAAAATACAACAGCAAACGAAAGAATCTACAGCAACAGCTCAATGGCGCTTTTATGCCATCGCCAAAGATTTGAAAAAGGCTTTAACCATACATTTTATAAAACAGTAAAAATAATCTATAATAATATTAAAAGTTAATATTTGTGGTGTTCTGCTTGAATTTTAGTATCAATATACTTTCTTGACTGTCATCATCAATGTTGAATAGTTTTAGCAGCTTAACGTCTTTCTGTTCTGTTAGAAACAAATAGTAGTACTGGTCACGGGGTCAGCCCATTAGTGCCCCAACCAATATTTTGATGCAAAAATGCAGACTTTTGTGTTTTTGCACCAGAATAAACTGCAATGGTAGTCTCGTCACATGCTTGTTAGTGGGAAGCCACCTGCCCACATGTTGATGGTTCAGTAAAGCCATACACATACCAATAAAATTGTTTTATTCTGTTTTTGGTATGTGCATGTTGGCCTGAGGACTCCAGACCAATATTTAAGTACTATGGATATCAGTTGAACAGGTTTGAAAATGTAACCTGCCAGTGTACCATAACACAGCCATACCATGTAACAAAATTGCACAGGAGCGGCTGCCATAACCCCAAAATTCCCACCCCCTTGAAACGAGCATAATCTTTCTTCTTTGGGTTCTAAGCAATTTTGAAAAAAGTACATAAAACATGTAGAACTCCGAGCAAAGCCACCCAGGCTCCCTATAATCTTTGTTCCATTCAAAGGCAATGCAACCTATAAAGTAAATAGAAGGAGTCAAATGGATATGTGACCTCTGATAGCACAGCTGCTTTTTCTGTCTAGAGACAAAATCTCTCTGCAAATGGATACTATACTGTAACACTGGGCAGCTTTCTTGTTGGTAGAAATTAATTTTACTGGCTCGGTTATCAGGTCATCAGTAAACTTCACTCCCAGGGCAGGATTCGGTTCCATGTGTTAAGTTTATCACAGGATTTTCCCCCAGATTTGACAGTAGATGACACTTTATATACAAAAGCAATTTACCAATATACTTTATTGCAAAGTCAGTTGGTTCACTTTATGGTCAGGGCACACGCTTAGATTCGGGGAGACTCGTCAAATCTCCTCTTCTTCGGGACGACTAATCTCCCCAAACTGCCTCCCGCCAGTTAGAATGTAAATCGCCGGCGGGATGGCACTTGGATCACTTTGTTTTCTGAAGTTGGCCAAAGTTTCCTTGTGAGGCAACTTCGGACAACTTCGGAAAACGAAGCGCTCCAAGTGCCATCCAGCCGGCGATTTACATTCTAGCAGGCAGGAGGCAGTTTGGGAAGATTAGTTGCCCCGAAGAAGAGGAGATTTCTCGCTGTGCGACTAATCTCTCCGAATCTGTGCTTGTGCCATGACCCTTAACTGTAGTAAGGGATGCAAAGTCCACAAGTCCACCCTGTGCTACACAGAATAGTTCTCTAGTGTTACTTCATACAATGGTTTGGTTCTGTGGCGTAACTATAGAATCCCATACTAACATCTAAGGAACTAAAGGCCTCTCTCATTGGCAAGTGCCATTAGTCAAATATGAAGAGAACATTGAACAACAATGGTTAGCATTAGAGCATTGGAAGTAGAGATATACTATTATCCATAAAGAATATTGCTGCCATCTACAGTTTGGGAAAACTATTTTGTGGACGGTTGAGACTAAAACAGAACTGTTTGGCTTGAATAAAAAATATTATTTTGGGCAAAAAACAAACACTACAATCCAGCATAAGAACCTCATCCCATGAAATATGTTGGTGGGTGGCAGTATTAATATTTGGACCATTTTGTTTCCTCTGGACCAGGACAGCTTGCCATCGCTTGGCCTGCAGCTCAGGGGCCCCCACACCATCCCCAGGCCCCCCAGCCTAAAAGTCCTCTCTGTAGCCAATCCCTCCACCCCGCCCCTGGCATGCGCATACCTATTTCCAGTGCATCAGTGCAACCAGAGTCAGAGAGGTTAGGAGAGGGAGTGCAGGGAGTGAGTCTGGGCCAGAAGGACCCAAAGGAGCCGGGGCCCACCAGGTTTTTTCCTGGTGTCCCGTTGGCCCAGTCCGACCCTGCCATCATTGGTGGAACTATGAATGCTATGAGTAACAGGGTATCAGTGTAAATTGAAGCTCAAGAGAAAGTGTGTCCCGAAACATGCAACCCTAAACATACATGTCCATCTACCAAGGAATAGTTAAAGGAGATGGAAACCCCCTGGGCGCAAAACCCCTTCCCCCTCCCCTGTGTTGCCCCCCCTCCCTCCTCCCCCCTGGCCTACCTGTCCCCCTGGGCAAATGCCCCTAACTTGTTACTTACCTCTCTACGCAGGTCCTGTCCACGGAGTTCACAGTCGCCATCTTCTCCCACGCGTGTCTTCTTCCTGCTTTGACCAGCGTCTTCTGGCGCATGCACAGTAGGAACATTTACCGGTACAGATCTACTGCGCATGCGCCGAATGTCACGACGTTTTCTGATTTCACTTCGTGACATTCGGCGCATGCGCAGTAGATCCGTACCCGTAAATGTTCCTACTGCGCATGCGCCAGAAGACGCCGGTCTTCTTCCGGGGGGGAGGGGTTTTGCGTCCAGGAAGCAGGTGAAGTGGGCAGTTGATGTGAGTTAGCCCACCAACATCCCTGAGTTGAAGCTGTGCTGTAAGAAGGAATGGGATAGACGCCCTTTAGTCAATGCGCAGGACTGATCAACAGTTAGAAATGTTTAGCTGTAGTTATTGCTGCCCAAGAGGGGCGCAAACAAAAAAGTCATTTTCCTCAATAAATACATGAACAAGAGTTATGTTTTTGACTTGTTTGTTTAATTGGGTTATATATGTACTGTATACATGCAGGCGTATTCAAAAGGTTTGGCAAACACCCCTGTATAACAGTTTATAAATTATAATCAAATCATAGGCTTTAAATCTCCATTGAAATAAATCTTTTCTCATAGTTCACCAACATGTTGCCGAGTGAGCAGCACTGAAAACTCATCCCGAGGTCCCTAAGGAGACAGACATGCCACTAACAGAACATTAATCAAATGCAGCGTTTGTTCACTGTGAGAAGGAAAGCCAAAAAGCATCCGTTCAGTAACTGGGATCAATGAGAGGTGTCTCCCAAGTCACAGTCTGCCCTTCTTTTCCCTAACAAGGTCCTGGGATTTCTGCTCAATTGCAGGCGATAACATCTTACGCTTATTTTCAAACAAAGGTTAGACTACAACGGGTTAACACACAGGTATAAATAGTATTATTTTTTTTAACCTTTTAAATTTTTACCTGGGTTTTAACAGTTCTGCTTTTATCATATTAAAGGTTTCAGTCATCTATTTATACATTAAAGTGATTTTTTTCTCTGGGTCCGCAAGCCGAGAGATGCATCAACAGGCACTATACAGTATGTGGCAGAATTTTTTAGATTTTAGTTTATGTGCTTTTTGTAGATAAGCCCAACAGAATGAGCTCATGTCAAAAAAGTGGAGTATATTTTCCACGTAAAGGAGAAGGAAAGGCTGTATTTACTTTGGGGTGCTGAAAGTTAGGCACCCCCAAGTGATTATATATACTTACCTGACACCCGGTAGGTGCTCTTATCAGCAGAAAACTGCACTGGTTTGGGGTTCTTCCAGCGAGCACCATGGAGTAGAGTCACATATATACCCGCACCTGAAAATCCTCCCCTCTTTCTGCAGGGTGCATGTTTTTTTGCAGGTAACTCACGGGTACCCGCAGGTATCTGACCCGCTGCAGGATTCTACCACGGATGGATCCTCTTCCTGCTTCTTCTTTCATTAAATTTCCCATGGCAGACGCATGAAGTAGAATGAAATAGCCGACTTCTTTGTTAAAATCGGCTTTTCGGGGTACTGCGCATGCACCCTGCACGAAGAAGCCGGAAGCCGATCAATCCATGGTGCTCGCTGGAAGAATCCCGGGTTTCAGGTAAGTAAATACAGTCACTTGGGGGTGCCTATTTTTTGGCACCCCAAAGCAAATACTGCCTTTCCTTCTCATTTAAGCCAAATCTGTCCTGCAGTTTTTTCTTCTACTTCATCATTTGTTTTTAGACCATAGTACTTGCTTTGAGACATGATACAGCCCCTGTGGCCAGGCAGCTTGTTTCCCTGAATTATACAAGCATTTTTAAAATAAATTTAAGGACATCATTGTTCTCTCTTAAGTCAGTAAAATAGCATTGTGTCACCAATGATTCCAAACGAATTAGCATCCTTTTGTGGAAGTAGTTTTATCCCTAGATAGATAGTACTTTCTCTATGTGTACACAATGGATTCTATTATTACTATAGTTATAGCTTCATCAGGTGCCAGGTAAGGTAACTTGCCTACAAGCTATTATATTTCTTCTTCAAAATGACCACTCTAATTTAAGGATGATTCAGGTCTGACAACTACAGTATATTCATTATATTAAAGCAACAAGACACTAAAGAAAGGTGCACCCAATCCAGTTTTGGACTGAGGTAATATAGAAGTAAGAGGAAACCTGGACACCTGACCAACTACACACTCCAGGCCCGGACTGGCAATCTGTGAGTTCTGGCAACTGCTAGAGGGTCTGCTGTAAGTTGCCATAGACACACTATTTATTGAGCTGGCAGGGGCTGCTTGGGCCTCTGTGTGGACTGTTTAGGTCTCTGTGTACCTGAAATGCCAGGGCCTATTTTGATTACCAATCCAGATCTGAAACACACTATTTCTTCTTTCAAGCTTTCCTTATCTAATACTTTTATCATTGTAACTGTATCTAATTCACTCTTCTCTCCTTTTCTAGAAGCAATACGCAGGCCAAATAGGCACAGTATCTGACCAATTGGACCAAAGGCTGATGGATACCATAAAAAATGTGTGTATTCATTGAACCTACAGATTTACATACAAAAACCATATACATATAATAACCAACACAAGACATTAAGAGGGGCCCTTCCCAAAAGAGCAATCTAAAAGCCAAGCTTCACTGTACTTATGGTTGACCAACTGTTCCATCAGAGCCAATAATCCTCAATTCACCAGGATCAGTATATGATGTGTATGTCAAAAAACTGTCCTATCAAATCTTCATAACTTTTTTCCTTTCTATATTTCGTTTACCTCTATGTTTGTCTCTGTCCTGTTTATCCCGTTCCCCTGTCTTTTTGCTTTATCTCATCCATGCCTATTTCTTTAAATTCCCCTAATCTTTCCTATTTGTTTTCTTATGTCTTCCCAGTCCACAAGGAGAACACCCATAAATTCGATACATGAGATAAGGCTGAACATTAGGGATGGGTGAATTTTTTTGCCGTGTTTCGCCGCAGAAACAATCGCCATAGACTTGTATGGTGTTGTGAGACAAAAAAAGAGACGCGCGTTTTTTAATGCCCATAAGCTTTAATGGCCATGGCGACATTTTGCCGTCTGCGAATTTTCGGCAAAACGTAACAGGTCAAATTGGCCCATCCCTACTGAACAGGGTATAATTGTTATTGGGACCCTAACAGGCAATATTTACAACTGTGTCCTACTTGTACAAGGCCCTAAAGTGTCCTTGATCAATTGCTGACTAAGCTTGGGACATTGGTAATTCTACTGGTATTTTTGTGGACTAGTCTAAGTTCTGCTGAATACAGGGCCATATCCCAATGCATATAGTCAGTGGATCGAACCAAATCTGAATCCTAATTTGCATATATTTGCTTAAAAAGATGAATCCTGTGCAAATCCCGAATCGAATCCTGGATTCGGTGCATCCCTATTTTTTATCCACAATGTGGCTAAAGGTGGCTATACACTGGCTGATATTAGCTGAGTCGGCAGCTTTTTTGAAAGTGTATGGGGCTCTCTAGTGGGCTGCCACATAAATATCTGGATGTAAAATCGGTGAGATGTTGATAAAAATCGGTGAGATGGCGATTGGACAGGTTAAAAAATCCTGGCGGATCCAGGACCGTGTCTGTTTGTTAATGAGGTCCTCAGTCTGACCCTTGTGGGCCCTCTTAAGGTGGTCATATCGAGGAGAGATCCACTTGTTTGACGGCCATGTCATTGCACAACAGAACACAGAGCAATAATGTGGTTTCATAATTTTTCATTTTAATATATTTACTTTAAAGGAGAAGTAAACCCTAAAAATGAATATGGCTAAAATGGCATATTTTATATACTGAACTTATTGCACCAGCTTAAAGTTTCAGCTTGTCAATAGCAGCAATGATCCAGGACTTCAAACTTGTCACAGGGGGTCACCATCTTGGAAAGTGTCTGTGACACTCACATGCTCAGTGGGCTCTGATTGGCTGTTGAGAAGCTAAGCTTAGGGCTCGTCACTAATTATCCAGCAGAAAATGAGGTTGGTCTGTAATATAAGCTGATGCTACAGGGCTGATTTTTTTTGCTAGATGCATTGGTTTCTGTGCTGCCATGTAGTAATTATCTGTATTAATTACTAATCAGCCTTATATTGTGACATTTCTATTCTATGTGTACTGTATATTGTGAGTGGATCCCTAAGCCCAGTAAGTGACAGCAGCACAGAGCATGTGCAGTGAATCAGCAGAAAAGAAGATGGGGAGCTACTGGGGCATCTTTGGAGACACAGATCTTTACCGATAAAGGGCTGTGTTTGCCTTGGGCTTGTACAATAGCCCAAAACATAAGATACAATATTTCTAGCCTTTAGTTAGGCTTTAGTTCTCCTTTAAATTTCACAAGCAAGCAATGTTTCTTAGCAAAGAAAAAATTCTTAAACTGGCAGCCAAAGGTAAAGTCTTAAGAATACAGCCAGACTTTTTGGTATATAACCCTTAATTAGATCTCAAAAGATATCTCTCCATGCATATTGACAGAAACTCTCCAATCCTCATGGGTATCACAAGAGAAGCTGTTTGAGCTGTTATTACACTTTCCCATCCCAATTACGCATCCGTCATAGCTCCCCTCCCATGTCTTTGCTTGGTAATCTCTCTCTGTCAGACTGCCATGCTGGGGGCATGTGTGAGAAACATATTTATGATCCCCTTGTACAATGGGAGGCGGGAGCTGTAGATTTGATTGCTTCGCAGGACAAAGGATTCACCAAATAATGGTTCATCGGGCAGCCGGAGATAACCATGATCACATCTTAAGGGTTCCAGATGAAGATAAAGATTAAGCCTCCGATTATTCCCAGAGGAGAGTGGTTGATATGAGATCTGGATAATAATGGAACCAACACAAAAAGATCTACTCACATTCCCTGTTTCCGAGACCTACACTACATCCAGAGGTATCACAACACAATCAGCCCTGCCTCCAACAAAGGACAACATCCCACGGCCTCACAACCACCTGTGCCTCTTCAAGTGCTAATTCTTGCTATGATTCATTAAAGGGACACTATCATTGCAAAATCAGGTTTGTATTTGTGCCAATAAAATGTGTAAAGTGTTTAGTTACAAATTGTTAAAATTGTATTTTTTTCTTGGCTAATTTTATTTAACACATATCTGTCACGCTTTGTCTCCCTTTCAAATGATGATTCTTTATTAGTTGTCGCACATTTAAAACCCATTGTTAAAACCGCTGAGATATTCAGAGATTTTCATCAACAGAATAAGGTAAGAAAGCAAAGCAAGGAAGAGGAAACAACTCCAGAGCAAAAATAATGTTGTGTTGTGTCCAGTAACAAGTGTGTATGTTAAAGGAGAACCAAAGTTTAACTAAAGAAGTAGCAAGAAATGTTGTACATTATGTTTTGGGTTTCTGTACCAGCCCAAAGCAACCACAGCCCTTTAGCAGTAAAGATCTATGTCTCCAAAGATGCCCCAGTAGCTCCCCATCTTCTTTTCTGCTGATTCACTGCACATGCTCTGTGCTGCTGTCACTTACTGAGCTTAGGGACCCACTCACAATATACAGTACACATAGAATAGAAATGTCACAATATAAGGCTGATTAGTAATTAATACAGATAATTACTACATGGCAGCACAGAAACCAGTGCAATTAGCATCAGAATTTAATAATCAGCCCTGTAGCATCAGCTTATATTACAGGCCAACCTCATTTTCTGCTGGATAATTAGTGACGACCCCTAAACTTAGCTTCTCAACAGCTGCTCAGAGTGACAAGTTTGAAGTCCTGGATCATTGCTGCTGTTGAGAAGCTTAAACTTTAGGCTGGTGCAATAAGTTCAGTATTAAAAACATGGCATTTTTAGCCATATTAATTTTTAGGGTTTAGTTCTCCTTTAACTCAATAGTGCTTTGCCCAAAATGTCTTGTATTCAGAGCAACTGAATTGCCGGAAAATATTAATATAGACAAATTTCACAGACTTGTT
Source organism: Xenopus laevis (assembly GCF_017654675.1). Taxonomy (NCBI): domain Eukaryota; kingdom Metazoa; phylum Chordata; class Amphibia; order Anura; family Pipidae; genus Xenopus; species Xenopus laevis. The sequence goes on along the minus strand of NC_054378.1, from coordinate 114,516,453 downwards.
TGCCTCAATCATCTTACTAATGTATATTATACAGGTATAGGATCCCTTATCCGGAAACCCGATATCCAGAAAGCTCCGAATTACGGAATGGCTGTCTCCCATAGACTCCATTTTATCCAAATAATCCAAATTTTTTAAAATGATTTCCTTTTTCTCTGTAATAATAAAACAGTAGCTTGTATTTAATGTCTAAATGAATTTCTAGTAGACTTAAGGCATGCAGACCCCAATTACGGAAAGATCCGTTATCCGGAAAACCCCAGGTCCCGAGTATTCTGGATAACAGGTCCCATACCTGTATATCAAAATAAATCACAATGTTGTTTAAATATCTATTGCGATTGATTGTGAATGACTGAGATAGAACCTAAAAAAAATTTAAATGATTTCTTTTTTCTCTGTTATAATAAAACAGTATCTTGTAATTACGTTATTAATCCGGAGAACCCCAGGTCCCGAGCATTTCTGGATATTGTTGCAGTCTTTTTTTTTTTTTGGTGCTCGTGTTTTTTTTCTCAACCTCAAAAATGAGTAAATAGGCCTCCACATGTATAAACCATGAAAACCTCTAAAACAAAACTGCGCCAAAGCTGCCAAGGTCCTATAGAAGTCCATTGGACCATTTCTAATCAATTTAGACTTTTTAGAGGTTTTTGGATTTCATATTTTTTTGTGTTAAGCATTTTTTTTCCATTTGTACTTTTTATATTCAGATATATTTTTTCAGTTTTAGAGGAATAGAGTTCAATCGTAGTTTCAAAAACCCCGAAAACCACTAAAATTCGACGTTTAATATTTAGTCTCTAAGATCTATCAAGTCTTTTTAAGCCTAAAATAGGAATTCTGATTGCTTTTTATAATGATCACCGCTAGTGTTCACATGAGCATTCTTTTGTCTGTTTGTGAACTGTAACATGATCAGACGGGTGGTAGGGAAATGTAACAGACCAGGAAGACTCCCAGAAGTCAATATAATATGATACAGCTTGTTTAAGCCATTTAGGCGAATATTACTATTCCCAAGCAATGGAACAAGCAAAATAATATAACTTGTTTGGGAGTAATTACCTTTAGCAAGTCACAAATGTAAGTAGGATTACTACTTTAATTATGTAGCACCAACATATTCCATAGAACTTTAAAGAGATCATGCTCATGGGTGACTATCAAGACAACAGAAAGCATCAGGCAGGTTATTTATCAGTCTCTTGTGTGAATTCACACATGTGAAAAAAATAGTTTTCCTCACTTTTCCTCTGATCTTTTAACTCAGATCTCTGCTTGTGACAAATACATTTTTTTTAAAAAAACGAACAACCTGCAAGGATAAAAGATTTCTGCCTTACTCAAGTCATACAGAAGAATGAGGCAAATGTAAAGGTATTTTCTTGCATAGGAAAGTGATTTCAGATGGTTGTCCCCCTTCTTTCTCTCGCACAGCAGACACTCACTTAAGCTCTATGGCCTATAAATTTCTGGCTAGAAATCTGAAACCCACCGTTTATATCAATTCAGAATTTTGTCTTCTAGGCAGCATTAATTAGCAAAATGAGACAGCATTAATTAGCAGAGCGATCAGCGCACAAAGCTTAGCAAAGGATATGTAATTGTGTGAATACATCAAATTTCTAGTAAAAGAAAACAGCATAGCACTTATTTGTAGTGATGGGCGAATTTGGGGAGTTTCAATTCGCCGAAAAATTTGCAAATTTCCCGCTAAATTCACGAAACGGCGAAAAATTTGTGAAACAGTGAGAAAATTTGCAAAACGGCGCCGGCATCTAATTTTTGATGCCGGCGTCCGTTTTTGCCAAAATTGCGCCAGCAAATTTTCTGGCGGTTTCTCAAATTTATTCGCCGGCGGCGAATCGCTGCAATTCGCCTCAAATTCAAGCCTGCCAAATAAGTTCGCCCATCACTACTTATTTGAAGTGATTGAAACAATAACATGGCCCAGGAGTAGGCCAGGTAGCCAGGGAGCGGGAGCCCCACCCTCCCCTCTGGATGGAATTTTGGCATCGGAATCTGCGCGAGCTTCCAGCGGGCCCTGATGTAGTTCCACCACTGGATTAAAAATTACAAATAACTGTTTAAAAAAGGCACATGTGGAGGCCAATTTATCAAAGGTCAGATTTTAATGGTTTTAGAGGTTTTTGAAACCACAACTAAACTCACAAACTCTAAAACTATGAATGCTGTTTTAAAAAAAGTGCGAACTGAGAATTATGATGAGCTAAAAAAAAAAAATACATCTAAAACCTCTAAAAACTTGAGGTTTTTTTTTGACAATTCCTAAAAAAAAAAAAATACAAAGGGGTCCATTTACTAACAATAGAATTTTGGGGTTTTTTTTCCCACAGATTCTCTAAAAATGTGTGGTTGTCCAATATTTCTAAAAAAAAAATTTATTAAGTGTAAAAGCTGCGCTGTTTGTTTTGGACCACTTTTAAATCAATTTGGATATTTGGAGGTTTCGGGATTTTTACTCCACTCTAAATCTTCTATGTTAGTCCCTGATCCGATTAAATAGTGCTTTTTTAATAAAAAAATAAGGTCACATCGTGGATTCTAGTTTGATCTGACATTTTAAAAAAATCAGAAATAATCAGATTTTGATAAATAACTCCCAGAGTGTGCACTACTTAACTGTCACGGGTTGGGCCTTTTTTCATTTGGGCAGATAAGATCTGGTGTGACTGCTCTAAAGTAATGGTGGTCAAACTTACACAGATATTATTGTATAGTACGATATTCAGCACGTGTATGGTGAGAGATGAGGTCACTTGGAAAAAGACTAGAACATCGGTCTTGTTGTTGTCATCTTTGAAGGCAAGTGAAAATCATCAAGGGGATCCTGCTTATATTTCTGACCGTGTGTGGAGAGTCCCGTCATTTTTCGTCCGGTTTAAAAGATTTCTGTCGGCTGCGGGTAATATCTCTGGATGTATTGCCGATTGTTCGATTTACAGAGGGAGACTGTCACCAGCTTTTGTCGGACATAACTTTCGTACATCATGGCAGAACATTGGCTGATCTGTTCTTTTCTACTTTATTTGATCGGAATGGTTAGTGGCAGGTCGGGAGATGGGGAAGTCCGAATGTTTGATGATTCGTACGATCGGATCTTTGCGTCTATGGCCAGCTTTAGGCTAGGGCCAAAGGACACAGATTCTCTCCCGGATTTGTGGAGTTCGTCACGAAATGGTTCTCGCGTTTCAGTCCCAAAATCCACCACAGAAGAGGAGCAGCGGATTCTCGGCCTGTGTTTCTCCGTAGGCTTAAATCCATGTCGTATGACCGCAGCTTTAAAGTTTATAGTGAAAATAAATACTCTTTACCAAGGTTGTAATTGCAATGTGTATGCCCACCTTACTATACTAAATGAATTATTCAAGAATATCTGTGTTTAGCCAACTTAAGACAAAGTATTTGTGATACTGTTAGAATCTGACAATTTATAAAGCATTAAATTAGCAAATAGAAAGAAAAATGGTTAGAAATTGTTCTGGATTCTATAATACTAGCAAAACAGCTAGACATTTCGTTAAAGTAGGCCCTTTACTAAATTCTTTATGCCTTCCGCTGTGATGCCTTATTGAATCCCATAGAGACTCCCTGGTTCTTTAAACTGTCTTGGTTTTCTCTTACAGGAAATAAGGATTTTCTACATCTGCTTTTCTAAAGAGAATTAGAAACAGCAGTTTGCTAAATATTTATAATAAGACTTTGATTTCCTTTGTTTTCTCACATTTAGGATGGATTTTGCCTTAATGTCTGTTCCTTCTTCCTGTTTCCTTGCTACTTCCCAAATAAAGAAGCCCCCGTACTCCCAGTGTAAACAAAAGCTGGGAAGAAGGGCTGACAGATATAAACGACCTCACAATGAACCTTCTCAGTTTACTACTTAAAGGGCTTCGCTTATACACTCTCAGTTGTGCCTCTTATTAGCGTGCGATGGAAACTTTTTGTGGGTTCTGTCTGGCCTGTCACATCTAATACACTGCATATATTTCAGCTTGGAGCTCAACTCATATTAAAAGACAATGTGTATTTGTGTATTTTATTTCTCCTATAACAAAATGGCAAAATATCTTCAGTTTACTGTGAGCAAAAAAAACATTTGTGTGCATATTTATATGTACTGTATGTATACAGGTTTGAGACCTGTTATCCAGAATGCTCGGGACTTGGGGTTTTCCGGATAATCGATCTTTCTGTTATTTGGATCTTCATACCTTAAGTCTACTAGAAAATCATGTAAATATTAAATAAACCCAACAGGCTGGTTTTGCTTCCAATGAGGATTAATTATATCTTAGTTGGGATCAAATACAAGCTACTGTTTTATTATTATAGAGAAAAAGGAAATCTGTTTAAAAAAGTTGGACTATTTGGAAAAAAAACAGAGTCTATGGGAGATGGCCTTTCCGTAATTCGTAACTTTCCAGATAACGGGTTTCTGGATAACGGATCCCATACCTGTATTGTGCAAGCAAAGGATATAAATAAAAATAATAAACTGTTGCACACCTACAGTCTTATTTTATTAAATATATTTATTTAAATAAATCAGTGCTTTACAGAGATTATACATCATTCAGGAATCCATTAACCTGCTTTGTCATTTTCTATTGCAGATAAAAATCATGTAAACATTAAATAAACCCAATAGGACTGTTTTGCCTCCAGTAAGGATTAATTACATTATTTCTAGAGCTGGCTATAGACGTGCAGATTTTATGCTTTGTGAGACGAATGCTCGTTCGTGTCAGTCGGCCGATCTACAACTAACCATTCAGATTAAATAAGTAAGAAAAATAACAATGGTTAGACAATGTTCTGGCCATTAATTAACATACAGCAATCATTAAAACGTTATAGTTAGTAACATAGTAAGTTTGGTTAAAAAAAGACATATATCCATCAAGTTTAAGTCTATATATAACCTGCCTAACTGCTAGTTGAATCACATCGATTATCCAGCACACTTGGTACATTCACAGTCTTTTTCTCATAGGGTGCCCTCAATAAAATGTGTTCACCACCACATATCTTCAATTGCGAATGTATAAGAATTGCAACACTCCAATTATGCGTTTAAACCGCCTTTATTCCAAATATAGCATAGTGACGTTTCGGACACAAGAGGTCCTTTTTCAAGCTTGAAAAAGGACCTTGTGTCCAAAACGTTGCTATGCTATATTTGGAATAAAAGCAGTTTTACCGCATAATTCGAGTGCTGCAATTCTTATACATTCGTAACTGCTAGTTGATCCAGAGAAAGGTAAAAACCCATTTGAAGCCTCTCCAATCCAGTTCCTGGATCAACTTGTATCAGGAGCTATCCTCACTATCCTTGCTCATGTTATGTATCAGCCTGTATGACTGATTTAGGGAGAGAATTTCACATCTTCACAGCTTTCACTGTAAAAAAAACCCTTCTGAATGCTTTGAAATTATAAACTTGTTGTCATAGATGGTCATAAAGCAATTTGCATAATCTGCGGCCTTGACAACTTCCACCGCTGTCCATTAATATTGCAAGACAATTGTATTTTAAAAACATAATTTAAGAAGTTCAGTAGAAGCATTTGAGGTACAAAAATGACCTAAATACTCTCTGTGAGCAGTTGTGCAAATGATGCATTGTGCATCCCAGTGTAAACACAAGCATGGCCCAAAATTAAACCATGCACGCAGTGACTGGTGGATCTCTTTTATTTCTATTACTATTGGGCATGAGGTGATCCGTGGGCTACTGCTAGCCGGTGCTCCTAACAGCAGAAAACTGCACCGGGCCGGGGTTATACACAGCGGCGATTCTGACTAAGGAGCCGCCTGAGGCGGCTCCTGCAATGCCGCCCCCTCTCACCAACTTACGCGTCGGGAGGGGAGGCAGAAACACTATTGCGGAGAGCGCAATTGCGCTCTCTCGCAATAGTACAGCCGAATTTCCGGTTCAAAAACCGGAAATTCGACTCTTAAAGGTGCAGGAGCAGCTTTTTGCCGCCCCTGGAATCCTTTCAGGCGCTGCCGCCTGAGGCGAGCGGCTCAGCTCGCCTCATTGACGGCGCGCCCCTGGTTATACAAGTGAGCACCATGGATCGATCCACTTCCATCTTCTTCTGTCTTCAAATTTCCCTGGGCAAACTCATGCGCAGTTAAATGAAATAGGCAACTTTTTAGTTAAAGTTTGGCTTTTCATTCTACTTCGAATGCGCAGCTGCGCGAGGAAGGGGGAAGACGGAAGAAGATTGCTCCGTGGTGCTCACTGGTATAACCTCGGGCCGTTGCAGTTTTCTGCTGATAGGAGTACCGATCCGGGGTTTCAGGTAAGTCAATACAATACTTGGGGGTGCCTAAAATTTGGCAACCCCAAGTACACCAAGCCTTTCCTTCTCCTTTAAAACATTAACATTGAAGTAAGTCTAAGGGTTGGGCTACATCACTAGTGCAATGAGACAGAACCAGAAATTCGGCTCATAAAGTTACAGGAGGCAGCTTTTTGCTACCCCTTGTAACTGCCCTCTCAGTGCCACCTGAGGCAAGGTTCTCACCATGGCAGAAGCCAGGCCCAGACTGGCAATTTGTGGGTTCTGGCAAATGCCAGAGGGACTGCTGCAAGATGCTATAGACAGTCACTATCTAGTGGGCTGGTGGGGAGCTGTTTGGGCCTCTCTGTACTTGAAATGCCAGGGCCTATTTTGACTCCCAGTCCAGACCTGGCAGGAGTGGCCCTGTATGGAGCATGTGCAAGACAGACCATCCTTTTCTTCACTGGTGAAGTTTGTGTTTGAGTGCAATCGCCATGACTTTTTCCCCACAATGCAGCATTTTCCCTAGAATTCCAGTGCCATGGCAGGTGCTAATGTTGTAATGTACAATTTACTGTACATCTCTACCTTTTTCTGCCAGTGCTATAGGTTTGACTTTTCTGGCAGTTAAAGGTTTAACAAACTACATTAGGCATTGGCAGGACGTCGCTTAGTTTAAACAACTGTTATGTGAAGTTGGAACTAAAACCGTAATATGTACACATGACAAACCAATTTTATACATGGCGCATTTGTCTCTGGGAAGTTAACGGTAATTTAACAGAGGAGCTGGGTCTGGGGAGAAGTTGCTTACTCACTCAGCCAAAAATAATGTAATCAAGAGATAGAAATATATTTATTTTATATAGTGCTGCTCACTTCCTATTTTCCAAGCCCTGAAGGTTGTATAACTTGGCATAATAGTAAAATATACATTTCTATTATAGGAGCCCCTGCCAAAAAATCTAAATATTTTTATTTGTAAGAAAAAAAATATATCATTTTCGGTTGCATGAAATAAATGTAACATGTCATTGATTTCCATGCCACAAAGCTATATTACCGTGCTGCCATAAAAAGGAAATACTAATATAAATGATCATGATTGGGCAGTGGACCACCTTTAGACACCAGAACTGCTTTAATTGCATAGATTTCTCATATGTTTGGATCCCAACTGGTGGGCTGTGACACCAATTAACTGCCATGGACCCTGCTGGAATCACATGCCCAATTACACATGCTGGCATGGACCTACTGTGTTTCACATCAGAGGTTATGAGAATTATCAGAGCTGCTCCTGCCTCTGGGCAAATTGAGAACCTTGACTTAGATGGAACTTTACCATGAGCCGTATTAAAACCATCCTTGGCTCATCTACTGCAGATAGTTAATTGTGCTCTGTGTATTAGTGATGCAGCCTCCTTCTCAACAGTGAGAAAACAGGTTGGTAAGTGCAGTAGGAGGTGAGAGGTGTGATAGCAGCTTACTCATTCAGATTTAGGCCAGAAAGACCACTGGGAATGCATACTATGTGGACTGATGGACCATGATCCCCCCTTTTGAGACGTCATATTGTGGCCAAATTGCAAGTGAGGAAATGGCTGTTAAGCAAGGCTGAACCTGCAAACCGAGTGTGTGAGGCTTGGAAATAAAGATAATGGAATATAAATATACATTCATTTGGAGTTGTGAAAGGTGACTTATTGTAATACCTGCGAGGAGTAGGTTGCAGTAATCAAGGCGGCAGATGATGAGAGACTGAATCAGTGTTTTAATTGATTCTGAACTGAGAGTGATAACTAAGGGACAGGGGAAGATCTTGGAGGAAATATAATGAGTTTTGTTTTTGAAAGGTTCAGTTTCAGGTGGCGATGTGACATCCAGGAGGAGACAGCAGAGAGACAGTCTGTAACTTGGGAAAGGACAGAATTAGAAAGATCGGGAGTAGACAAGTAGAGTTGGGTGTCATCAGCATAAAGGTGATACTGAAGTCCAAACGACTGAATCCGTTTTCCTAGAGAAGTTGTATAGAGCAAGAACAGGAGAGGGCCTAGAATGATGACATTCAACTCTTAATATTTTAATTGGGCAAATGAATTGGGGAAATACAATGAGCTTTTAGTAGCAGGGGCGATCCTGGCCCCTCCGCTGCCTGAGGCAGCAGCAGTTGCTGCCGCCCCCCCCTCCCCCGTGCGCTTACCTTTTTGTGCCTGAGGGGGTCCAGGGGGCTCCATGAGGCCAGCAAAGAGGGCCAGGACGCTAGCGCAGAGAGCCTAACTGTGCTCTCTGCACTAGAAGAGCTGAATTTCCGGTTTGAAAACCAGAAATTCGGCTCTTAAAGTACGAGGAACAGCATTTTTGCCGCCCCTAGTACATAGTGGGGCGTATCCGCCTGAGGCGACAGCCTCAACTCACCTCATTGACGAAGCGCCCCCTGTTTACCTGTTTAGTAGGCCTTTAGCGCAATGCACACTGGTTGATTTTAAGCCTTGCTTATTTTAGTAGCAAAAATGGGCTTAAAACGCCCAAGATCACCCTCCATTTGTCCCTGTGAAAATTTTCCAACAAGCACTTATGCTAGCATAGGCAGGCGATTGTCATTGTGGCTGTCTGGTTAAGTATTACAAAACAGAACAGATGCCATGGTTCAGATCACGACTCATGCCTCAGCCGCCTTTCACGTAGGGAGTAGTCCTTCAATTATTGGATGCCGTCAGTTATAGAACCAAGGCAAGAGTTCTGGGAAGGCAAGGAAACTGGAACGTGTGACAAGAATAACAGAGAAAGAGTAAAGCATAGTCAAGGAACAGGCTGGGGTCAACAACCAATCAGTCAGCGCAGTACAGAATCAGGATCCAGAAGAGTAGTCAGTAAACAGACAATTGACAGTTCAGGTAGCAAAACAGCAAAGGTCAAGGATAGGCAAGGGTCAGACACCCAGGATCTCAGAATAGACCTACATTGGGCAAAAGGTAAATGGATATGAAGCCTTTTAATATTTGAATTTTGCTCCAAGTCTGGCGATGATGCCTGGAGCAATGCAGCACTCTGAATTTAAAAGGACATGCGGCTTGACGCATGTTCCGAAGAGAGCATCCCCACTGGAAGAGCAGTAGGGGGTATCATTACAGTGGCCAAGTGTTTGGGCTGCAAGAGAACTCTCCATGTGTGCCATTGCCCTGGAGCATTGATACTGGTTAGTAATTAAATCCTTTCCCACAAGCGCTAAACTATTAATATGCACTTCCCGTTGAAAATACTCCCCTCCAGGTCCCTGTCTTTCCATACTTTGAAACACTGGAAGCAGAGGATTTAGACACTTTCCTTTATGGAGTGTTGAAAATGGTTCTCTATTATTGCTGAGTTGCAAAGAAGAGGCATTCCTGGAAACTGTGACTAACACATATAAATACCAATAATATGACACAAGACTAATACTGAGTTCAGTAGAAATATTTACTTCCAAGTCATGACCCCTGAGATCCATTGCAAACAAAAGAGCCTGTTGGCACCTCGCATTGAAGACCTCTCATCCGTGAGTGCTTTGCTGACAGCTGAAATGGTGACAGAAAGTGTGGCATTTGTTTATTTAAAAACAATCAGGTTGTTTGAAGTAGACCCTAATCTAAGATCATTGTGATATCCCTGACAAAGAGAATTTAGGGTAAGTTACTAAACAGCCAGTAGAACACCCAAGGAGACAGTAGGCTGCTGATAAGAATTTGCTGTCTGTGTGCCAACAACTAAATTGTGATTGCCTTGAAGCACATTAACTACTTCTGAAAGGTCAACTATCCACCCCACAGGTACAATTTAGTAACTTTTTTTTTTGTATTGTGAGCAAAGGCAGCATAGAGGAAGAAGGAGACGGTCAAAATCCCTCCTTGCAATGGAAGGCAGATTGGTATTACTGCATTACAGTGTCCATTCGCAGTAACTGTATAACACACATACCAAACAGTGGTTTATATCGTTCTCTCTTATATTGTGCCCCATGATAATCCTTATATTTTTTATTTAAATGTGGACCCTCGTCTTTTGAACTCTTATGTTTTCTGCGTTTAGCTTTTAAAAAATTAAAACATAAATGTAGGGGGTTGATCATCCCTTAAATACAATTCTTCTACTGTGATGTATATATCCCCCCCCATACTTTAACATCTTTGTAGCCCTAATTTCTTTGTACCCACTCAGTTCGGCCCTCCATGTCATTCATGTTTGCCATGCCTGTTGTACAATGTCAATTAGGAAGTTGCTCAGTTCATCATGATATAAGTGTGAAGATACAGCAGGAAACATTTTCTGTTCATTTGTACAAACACTGTGATGATAATAGAAAATCAGACTAATGCAAATGCAATAGTCACTCTGGCCTCTGGCATATACAGTATGGGGAAGAGCCTTTATGCCGCAGCACAGCCTTAACTATAGATTTGGGGGCACATTTACTTAGCTCGAGTAAAGGAATAGAATAAAAATACTTCGAAGTATTTTTTTGGCTACTTCGACTATCGAATTGGCTACTTCGACCTTCGACTATGACTCTGAATCGAACGAAGTACCGGTAAAAATCGTTCGACTATTCGACCATTCGATAGTCGAAGTACTGTCTCTTTAAAAAAAACTTAGACCCCCTACTTCGCCACCTAAAACCTACCGAGCATCAATGTTAGCCTATGGGGAAGGTCCCCATGGGCTTTCCTAGCTTTTTTTGATCAAAGGAAAATCGTTCAATCGATGGCTTAAAATCCTTCGAATTGTTCGATTTGAAGGATTTAAGTCGAAGGATTTAAGTCGAAGGATTTTACTTAGACGGTCGAATATCGAGGGTTAATTAACCCTCGATATTCGACCCTACGTAAATGTGCCCCTTAGAGTTCCAAATGTCAAATGAAAATGTCAAATGTAAGAGATAATAGTAAGAATCCACCTATGGTGTAAGCTCTTTATATAATCCTGCAGGATACATGCCTGTCTGCACCTATGCCACTAAAAGTTTTTAATTGAGAAGAGAATGAGGTCAATGTAACTGTGAGATTTGAGAGCATTTTATTTGTTTCTTCTATGTAAAAAGAAAACCATTCTTTGTTTCCATGGGTCCACCTTAGATCATGGGGTTCCGGTAAAGCTGCCACCCTTCATCCCATGTAGTTAGAAGTGAAGGAAAGGCTGAGTTTACTTGGGGTGCCAAAAGTTATGTACCTACAAGTGATTGTATATATGTACCTGACATCCCGGGCTGCGCAGAAAACTGTGAGCACCATGAAGCGATCGACTTTAGCGAAGAAGTCGGCTATTTCGTTCTACTGCACATGCGTCTGCCCCTGGAAATTTGAAGAAAGAAAAAGCCGGAAGCCGATCGTGATCGTTCTGTGGTGCTCACTGGAATAACCCTCGGACCAGTGAAGTTTTCTGCTGATAGGAGCACCGGCCCAGGGCAGGTCCGGACTGAGAATTAAAATAGGCCCTGGCATGTCAGGTACAAAGAGGTCCAATCGGTCCACAAAGAGGCCCGAACAGCCCCCACCAGCCCACTAAATACTGACTTTCTATGGCACCTTATAGCAGCTTGGGGGTGTCTAATTTTTGGCATCCCCAAGTAAACTCAGCCTTTCCTTCTCCTTTAAGCCCCTGCATTGTAAAACTATACAAACCAGCAATGAGCATAAACACTGGGGTCCTCAATTGTATCCTGTCCTGGAGGTGGCTCTCCAGTCATTCAGGTCTCAGTGATTTTAGTACTACGTACAGGCACAACATGCTGCTGAAACCCAATGATTATTTATGGAGAAAAATCAGTCTGTGTATCAACAGTTTAATGGATGCACCAAATCCATAATTTTGGGATTCATCTGAATCCCTAATCTTTCATGAAGGAACATAGATAACACAATTTTTTGTATTTGAGTCAACTGAATTTAAAGGGATGCTGTCATGGGAAAAAATGTTTTTTTTTTCAAAACGCATTTATTAATAGTGCTGCTCCAGCAGAATTCTGCACTGAAATTCATTTCTCAAAAGAGCAAACTGATTTTTTTATATTTAATTTTGAAATCTGACATGGGGCTAGGCAAATTGTTAGTTTCCCAGCTGCCCCAAGTCATGTGACTTGTGCTCTGATAAACTTCAGTCACTCTTTACTGCTGTACTGCAAGTTGGAGTGATTTCACCCCCTCCCTTTCCTCCCAGCAGCCTTACAACAGAACAATGGGAAGGTAACCAGATAGCACCTCCCTAACACAAGATAACAGCTGCCTGGTAGATCTAAGAAAAGCACTCAATAGTAAAATCCAGGTCCCACTGCTTCACATTGATTAGGAGAAACAACAGCCTGCCAGAAAGCAGTTCCATCCTAAAGTGCTGGTTCTTTCAGAAATAATATGACCAGGCAAAATGACCTGAGATGCACCTACACACCAATATTACAAAAAATACACTTGCTGGTTCAGGAATTAAATTTTACATTGTAAAGTGAATTATTTGCAGTGTAAACAGTGTAATTTAGAAATAAAATCATACATCACATAAAATACATCATAAAAATCATGACAGAATCCCTTTAAGGATTTGGATTCGGTTCAGCCCGGATTCAGATTCACCCGAATCCTTCTGAAAAATGCTGAAACTCAAACCTAATCTTGGATTCTGTGTATCCCTGATTTCAGTCTGAAGGTACCTTGGTTTTGTTTTTCTGTATTATTCATATGGGAACTGTTATATATAATAATTAGTGATGAAATATAGGGCTAGCAATGGATTTTTACAGCCAGACATTCCGTCTAGATCACTCCACAATGAAAAAACTAGTCAAAACTTTCTATGCAGCAATAAACCAGACATCACCGGGAGTATCAACATTGGAAAAACACAATCCGAGAGTCTCCTTTTTGCATCCCACAGAGAGATCCATAAACAAAGCACATTCTAACACTCCAACATAATGGAGTAATGCATACACACTAACTCCCCCAATATTCCTCACCACCAACTCTAAGATCCAGTGATAAGAAGACCCATTAAGATTGCTCTGTTTCCTGATTGTTTTTTATTTAAAAGCAAAAGAATTCCCGTTATCTGAACAGGATTTTCTGTTATAGGATGAGGGAATTAGGACTGCCTCCATGTCATCTAATTAGCAAAAATGTTGATAAGCAGATGCAATCGCATATGATTAGGATCCTTTTAAAAACCATTCCATTAATTAAATAGACAGAGAGTAACCTCATGCTGCTACTGAAATTTTACTGTAATCTCACCTTTATCAGTATTGGGACACTTTGGAGCACTCTTAGTGACAACTGATTACTATTGATTTCTGTCCTGCAAGTCTCTTGGTTTGTGTAGGATCTGTAAAGTGTTCCCTTCAATTTTGCATGTAGAGGAGTTTATCTTAACGACTCCACTGATAAAGTGTTCAGGTCATTGCTGCTTTCTCTTCAAAGAACACTGGTGGGGCTGCTTTTTTATTGTTCCTTCTTGAGATTTAAGATACCATAACATTTAGCAACTGAAAGGACGGTATACCGTAAGGCCGGTATAACATCAACTCTAGGGAGTGCAGAAAGGCAGGAGTTTTTGAGTGGAAGAGAAGCAGAACGAATTCCTTTCTTTGCAAAAACAAAGCCACGCTTGTCCTTTGTGTTAAGTTAGAGAACAACAGCACAACTATAATGAAAGTCAAGGTCCTCCTGATATGATGAATGAACTGAGGAGAGATATCTGGGGAGGCAATATATCAGGGGAAAAAAAATTCTCAGCCCAGGAGAAAATAAGTTAGGAGGTATGTCTTAAAACATTGTGGGCTCATTAGGATTGGATTAGGGCAGTGGTCCCCAACCAGTAACTCGTGAGCAACATGTTGCTCACCAACCCCTTGGATGTTGCTCTCAGTGGCCTCAAAGCAGGTGCTTATTTTTGAATTCCAGGCTTGGAGGCAAGTTTTGGTTGTATAAAAACCATGTGTACTGCCAAACAGAGGCTCCTGTAGGCTGTCAGTCCACATAGGGGCTACTAAATAGCCAATCAGAGCCGGTACTTGTCACCCCAGGGACTTTTTTATGCTTGTGTTGCTCCCCAGTTCTTTTTTACATCTGAATGTTGCTCATGGGTAAAAAAGGTTGGGGATCCCTGGATAAGAGCAATGTTTTCTTCTGTGATATGCAGCTGTTGTGAGTGTACATCGAGACCGTAGAGTTATGGGAACATCCCCAATGACATACATTTAAAAAAAAGAGAGTCAAGTGTGATTATTTCAAACCCAGGTGCCAACCCTTTTAGGTTCACATACCCTGTACAATGACATTTGTTTACAGTATTAGTAGCCGAGTCCAACATAACAGTTTTTATGCCATGATGGTTGACCTGAATTTGATTAACATTCTACATTTCCTTTTGATTTGAGATGTTGATTGTACTAATATGCAAACACATTGTAACATACCAATGCACACTGTTGATACTGCCTGAACTGCATCGATTAAATCGATTACTTAGAATGGCAATACAATTCACAGGAAAATACAGTGCTGCCCATATGTTTAACCCATGCTGTAGACACTGCGGTGATGCGGTTAGTGGTGGTTTCCACTCAGATCATTACTTGAACCACCTCCTCTTCCTTTCCAGACCTCACATCATCAGCTGGCAGTGGTTACCATGCAGTTCCACCCAGAGCAAGCCACATCCGATCAGACTGTCTATCTCTGGAGAGTGAGCAATTTTCATGGAAGGTTTTTTTTTCTTTAACATTTTGATAAAAATGTTTACGTCGAATCCAGGATTTGGCCCAGTCCTAGCACCTTTGCATGATTTAGTTCCAACAAATCCTTAGGGGGTTATTTATCAAAGTCTGATTTTATCTCAACATTATCTGCTACAAACACCGATCAAATCCGGTCGGGTTTTTTATGCCTATTTATTATTACATTTTCCTGAAAATTTGCTTTGCTGGAAAAAATCTAATTTTCATGATTTTTCTGTTTTTTCACCCAAAAACTTTGATTTCTTATGATTTTTTTGCCTGAAAACTTCAGTGTGTTGCACGAAACCCAGTGGACATCAATAAATCATTGGGACTTCACCCATTGACTTATATGCAACCTCGGTCTGAAATGCCGGATTTTCTAATTCATACTTTTCCATCCTTGGGGTTTAATAAATTCCAAACAATATGTGATTTTTTTAAAAGTCCGATTTTATTTTTAAAATATTTCTGGATTTTTGCATTTGGAGTTTAGTAAATAACTCCCTTAGTGTTCAGCGACACGCTGTGACTTTAAACTGCTGAAATGGCCAATTACCTCCATATAATGACATTTTAGGGGGATTTTACTCAAATTAGAATGTGCAGTGGGTCTGGTATTTGGCTGAATCTTTTGTGGAGCAATCAATATTTGACGGAATCAAAATATTATGAATTCAGTGCACAGCAGCATCATCATTTGTGTAAATAATGTTTTTTTTTTACCATGAAACCATAATGTGTTGCAACAGACAGCTGAATTTATATTTATATTTTTATACTGTGTTGTAGGGTATATTTTTTTTTTATCTTTAAGGGACGATATATGGCTGCGCAAAACTGATCTGATGGATGCTTACATCCAAAGCTATTTCTGCAATTTTATTTTTTTATTGGGCTCATTTATAAACACTGGGCAAATTTGCACCTGGGCAGTAATCCATAGCAACCAATCAGTGATTAGCTTTTTTCCAGCCAGCTGAAGGTTGAGCAGTGAAAGCAATGATCTGATTGGTTGCCATGGGTTACTGCCTAGGTTCAAATTTGCTCAGTGTTTATAAATGACCCACCAGAGGTTCCACATCAGAACAATCCTAGTTACTACTGCTATTTTAAATTAAGTTAAACATTTGGGTGCCAATTAGTATTATTATTATAGTTAACTAATTATCATTTTTCTGTAGTGCCGTGTGAAGGGGTCCTACTTATATGGATTTTGTTATGAATGACTAATAGATTTTGGAATTATTAGAGCTGCTGGAGGCCATTTATCTGTGACATTAAAATCATGTGTCCCCAAGTCATCAACCTGCCAATCTGGTGCTGGATTGAACAGAAAATAAAAAGAAATAATTAGTATTTCAGTGGCTTAGGATTCCAGCTCTGCCCAAAGGTTTAAAGGAAACTACGGTTATAAAGCTCTTCAAAGACAAATGGTAAGTAATTATGGGATGCAGCAGCCGCCAATGTGGACAACTGTGGAATCATGAGATATTAAATTAAAAATGAATATAAGGGAATACGCAAATGTATGATCTGTCCCATGATTACAATCAGGATGCAAAATGTCATTTGTGCGCTCCTCAGAGTACAGACAATGCAGAGTACAAATGATGCCATTCATCTGGTCTGGCACAAAACTGTTATGTTATACAAACTCTTCAAAGGAGTCTTTTAAGAAAAACAAAAAATATTTTACATAATGGTCACATTGTGAAGCTGAAATGGCGAGGGTGTATATGGATCAATACTAAGTGCTGCTGATGAACCCATTAGAGAAAGGCTTATTTTATACACCAGGGTGTGAGAGAGGGCAGTGTAGTTACAATAACTCATGCACCTTTTTATGGGACCTGTTATCCAGAATTCTCAGGACCTGGGATTTTTCAGATAAGGGATTTTTCTGTAATTTGCATTTCCTTACCTAAAATCTATTAAACTATTTTTAAACATAAATGAACCCAGTGGGATTGTTTTGCCTCCTATAAAGATTCATGTTATCGCAGTTAGGATCAAGTACAAGGTACTGTTTTAATATTACAGAGAAAAAGAAAAGATATATATTTTTAATTTTTAATTATTTGATTAAAATGGAGTCTATGGGAGATGAACTCATTATTCGGAGCTTTCCAGATTTCTGGAGAACGGGTTTCTATGAAACCGATTGATATGTGCACATTTTTTACGGTTGTTATTTCAGTGGCAGTGGCGTGACGTAGAATGGCAGAAAAAGCAAAGGGATGGGGAATCGGTGGATTGAGGACAAGAATTGGTGGAACAGGGAGTTGTATGTGATGGAAGTAGAGCTGAAGGGCTTAAAATGTTGGGTGGGCTGGAGGAAATCTTAAGGGAGGCGAGTTAATGTATAATTGTAATACCAGCCCCAGACCTAGCTTGTGATTTACTGGCTAAGCCAGTGAAATTTGTGTGGGAACTGTAGGAATGGCCTTGCCAAGTAATTAGTTTAATACCAATGATTTTTGATGGTGGTGGCATGAGATGGAAATGAATGGAACAAGTATCTTCATAGTTTTCAACCACAGTGGGTCAGTATTACTCGTAGGGGTCACGTAAATCGGTTAGACAGTCGCGGGACAGTCCCAGATTGTTACTGAAATGTCCCGACTTTCTCTCTGATCTCCTGCACTGAACAGCCAGAAAACTATACAAAGTTTCTAAAACTTAATTGGCTTTTGACAGAGAGCCCAAAATATATGCAGGTACATTTATTACAATTTAAATAAGCAAAGAAACAATTGTAACAATTTTAGAAAAGCAGGTCTCTAGGGGAAACTGTGGCTTGCAGCTTAAAGGGCCATTCAGCTTCATTAGCAAAACTGTAATAATAAATAAAACCTGACAAGGCACACAATCGCCTGCGCTAAAGCACACGCATCGATTAATTTTTCGAACTCGCCCGAGGAAAGTTCGGGCGAATTTGGAAAACGAATCGATGCGTGTGCTTTAGCGCAGGTGATTTTTCATTTTAGCCAGCGGAAGAGAGAGGGAAGGCGTTCAGGGAGATGCAAAGACGAGACTATTAGTCGCCAGGCAACTAAATCTCCCCGAATCGCCCAGTGTGCCCCTACCCTAAGGGTGGCAGTAGACGTGGCTACTGGGGGAGATTAGTCACCAGAAGAAGAAGCGATTTATCATTGGGCAACTAATCTCCCCAAGTAGCCTTGTCTGCCACCCTAAGGATTTATTCACTAGTTTCTTATCAAATGTAATTTAACACTTTGACTGATACTGCTGTCTTTTGCAAGCAGCCGTGGAAAAAACTCTTCTGGATGGTGAGAGTAGGGTAAATACTACCAGATATTTTGACCAGCCTCTTAAATCAGAACGGGAGGCTTGTAGTGTGATGCATATTTTGTGAGGACCATTTATTTATAGACACTGTGGGGCTCATTTATAAACACTTGGCAAATTTGCACCTGGGCAGTAACCCATAGCAACCAATCAGTGCGTAGCTTTTTTCAGCCAGCTGCAAGGAAAACAATGAAAGCAAACATCTGATTGGTTGCTATGGGTAACTGCCCATGTGCAATTTTGCCCAGTGTTAATAAATGACCCCCTGTATAAGCTTTTTAGTTTCAGTATCTTCCTTAGGTTCAGTTAGATTTTTGTGTACATTTCTAAGCCTGATCGTGATATTTTTACAGTCCAAAACACTGTGTTTTTATCACTCTGGTATGGCTTCTACTCGTACTGTGTGCAATTAGCCAATAATGGCCATACACATAGAGATTTAGTCAGTCATCTCTCTACCTTGAGCATCACTGGTTGACCATACTATATGTAGACAATGGGGAAATAGTGTCAATGGGGCAAATTCGTGCATCTAAAGGTCGATATAAGCTGACAACAGATTAAGTCCGTAGCTTATTGCACAGTGTATGGGGCCCTTTGACGGGCTTTCCCGATCGATATCTGGACAAAAGTTTGGCAGATGTTGATCGGGCAGGTATAAAAATCCCGTCGGAATGAGTACCAATTGCCCATGTTCTCCTTGTGATCCGATAATATCATCCACCTTAGGGGGGGCATACCGGGAAGAGATACACTCATTCGGTGACTTTACCAAACAAGCAGATCTCTGAATGTATGGGCAGCTATACTGTGTAGCAAAATTGTAAAATATGCAACCATTCCAGCCTGTGGGCCAATTGGGAAACCAAAGAAAACCATGTTTTTAGAAGAATTCTTATTCCAATTCCAACATGCAAGGCAAGCAAGAGACAGGAAAGAAAAACAATGTTCAGGAAAAATACAGCTTTAGAAGACAAGTCGTTTGGTGTGGCCTTTGCTAAGGAGCGTGCCCAATGTTCCCTGTTAGTAAAGTAACACGAGGATGTGAATAATCAAAACTGATAACCAATAGAAGAAAAATGTATTGCTATGGTTTTATCATAAGATTAACCCCTGCTGTGCAAAATGGACTGCAAAATAGCTGCTGAGAGATCCATCAGGAAAATAATGGGTTATTCATTTGCTTGAAGGCCACAGACCAAAGATAATATGTTATTTCATTCAGCGTGGGTCTAACATAAGGTTTTACAGCAGTGTGAATTTGCATTACAGTCTGGCTCATAGTGCAATACTCCAGGCCTCTATTTACTCCGTCCCTCTGCAGAACAACTGATGTTATCACAGTCTGATTTAATTTCAAAGACGGATTGTGATTTGGCAGGGAGGGGGAAAGAAATAGCTAATCAGAAGTAACCATCTGCTCAGTTGCCATGGGAATATTACTCCCAAATAAATGTGCTTCTTAGCCAAAATCAGAGATAACAGCGACATAAAGGGAGGGAGGAGCTTTTTTACTGAAGAAAAAGTGTCTCTTAGGGGCAGAGAAAGTGAAAGAATATGGTACATGCCGTACAGTGGGGATGCTGGTGAATATCCGGAGAGGAAAGAACTTAGAATGGAAGAAATATATTTCTGATTAAAGGAGCACTTATGCTAAAATACTCTTATATGGAAAAGTCTATTGCTGCATTATTATAGCCTTGCAGAATGTATTACATGCACAGTTCTGCAGTCCTGGGAATTCTTGCTCAGAAGGCTCACAGACAGTATATTGTACTTTATAGGTAGCTTCTGGGTCTTTCCAAATGGCTAATGTAGATTTACATGCATATATTATTTGATACTTTATTGTAGGCCAAGCATCACATTAAAAAGACACTGACATATTTGTAAAGCTTTCCCAGGACATGATATCCTGTCATTATGAAGCTCATGAAGATCACCTTAGTAAGTCAGGTTACGATTTATGGTTCTTGCACATCCAAAAATCATGCTGGGGATGCAGTCATTTTACAATTGTATAAGTATTCCGTTTAGTACTGTCACTCTTCAAAATTGCCTGTTTTCTGTTTTGTTAAATAGGGAAAAGCATAATGGGGTCAAAACAACTGAACTTAAAGGAGACGGAAAGGTCCAATCAATGGGGGGGTGCCAAATGTTAGGGCAACCCCAAGGATTGTAATGAGTTACCTGATACCCCAGACCAGTGCTTCTGTTAGCAGAAAAATGCACCATCCTGGGATACTTACTTAATTCCTTACTTCTTCGCACTTTAAAATCCAGAGGCTAATGCGTGGTGGGACTGGGCCAGCAGGACACCGGGAAAAAAACATTGGGCCCCTTCCCTCATTGGCCCCTGCTGGCCCAGACCCATAAAGACCTGCTCCACAACAGAGTGCGCGTTAAGCCTTTTATGCGCATGTGCACATTGGCGCTGAGTGTTTTAAGGTTGGAAGGGGCCCCCGGGGACTGCAAGGAGGTCCCTTATTTTGCAGCCCCAGTGGGTCCCCAAGGCTCTAGTCTGACCCTGGGCTGACACATGCGCAGTAGAGCAAAAACAACAGCTTTTTTTGTTAAAATCCAGCTTTTGACATCCACACAAAGAAAGAAGGAAGGAAGGAGGAGGCTACAAGTACCCAGAGCATTTTTCTGCACCAGGAGCACCAGCCCAAGGTATCAGATCATAAGATAAGTCATTAAAATCCTTGGGGGGGGCCTAACCTTTGGCATCCCCCATGGAGTGAAACTTTCATTCTTCTTTAATATTGGGTAACCTGGATCACAATAAAACTGATGAAAAGGAATTAAGAGCAGGGTTATTGGGTGGGTTGGCTGTTCCAATTCAGCTAACATACACCATAATTAGATGAAGAGATAAAAAACCAGCAGGAAATTGTGAGCCATGCAAATTAGATGTATGGTACATTCTGTACAAAAACCCAGATTGTTGCCCATGGTTATGAAGCAATGCTAGCAACCCCCTGAATGATGTCAAACCAAGACCCTTAACCACCAGCTAGTGATGAATGAGTCTGGAAAGCCTGAGCCACATCTTCTCAACCCCAGACCAACACAACCAGTGGATGCGAAGCAATTTTATAACAACCTCTCCAATGACATTGAGTAGGTACTCGCTGGTGATTTTGTCACTAGAGAGGGTGATACTGCACTACATGGATAGGGGCCTTGTAAAGTGTTAGACCTACAAACCCTCCTTAATCACAGTGTTGACTTGTATCGAGCCCGGCACCCAGGTTTCAGGCAAACCAATCACTTCAACATCAAGCCAGTATCTCCTCCTAGCTTAAAGTACTGGGATCCAAAAGTAAAATAGGAGAGCTGTGTTAAGAAAGAAAAAGGAATATAAATATATATACAATTTAAAATTTTTATTAGACAAACTCATGCTATGATGATGATGGTTTCCCTGACCTTGAAAGCTAAAGATAAGTATTTGTCAATAGCGATATAAAAAAAAAATTATGTAGCAACACATGGACAAAACTGTCAGTTCAACCTGATCCCCAAACAGGATTTGTGCCCAACTAGATTCGTGGCCAATTTATACACATATTTTCAAGCGAGTTTGAATCACTGATAATCCATTGGCCTGAAAAAGATCACAGTTATTGGCCAATAAGATCAAAGAAAAGAGAGAAAGTGAAGAGAGGGAATATGGAATTGTGGGTAAATATAACCTTTTTAATTAGTTTTAATTAGACAGTATTAGTCCAAAGAAATTTGCAGTTAGTCCTCATTTTTTATGGTATTATTTTTTCATTTTTGCAGCTCTAAAATGTAAAATATTATGGTTGCTGGGGTCAGCAAATTGCTTACCGTATATACTCGAGTATAAGCCGAGTTTTTCAGCCCCCAAAATATGCTGAACAACTCTACCTCGGCTTATACTCGGGTCAAGCGCAAAAACGGTCGCCGGCGCCTAAGAATATTCGCCGGCGCCTTAGAATAGTAGCCGGCGCCTAAGAATATTCGCCAACGCTTTAGAATAGTAGCCGGCGCCTTAGAATATTCGCCGGCGCCTTAGAATATTCGCCGGCGCCTTAGAATAGTAGCCGGCGCCTAAGAATAGTCATCCAAAAACGAGATTGAAACTTACCAGAAGCTGCTGCATTTCTCACCCTCGGCTTATACTCGGTTTATACTATCTTAGTTTGGCTCAAGAACAAGCTACTGTTTTATTATTACAGAGAAAAAGGAAATCATTCTAAAAACTTTTAATTATGTCATTAAAATGGAGACGGCCTTCCTTCTAATTTGGAGCTTTCTGGATAAAGGATCCCATACCTGTATATTACAGGAATGCATGGCTCTTGTATATTACAAATTACAACAGCCAATCAGATGACTAAAACAAAAATTACTCCAAGCACCAAAATACCTGCAAGTAAGTAGGAGGGAACTCAGGCTTTAAATGGATATTAGCTATTATTTTAGTTTATCTTTCCAAGCAAATAAAGAAGATTATTAGAAATAAAAAGAAATTCTGAATAAAAGTTTGTTTAAAATGGGTGAATCCTGCTGGATTTTACGAGATTCAGTGGCAGGTAAAGGCTTGATGATTTTAACTATTTCACCAGAGGAAAAGGATAAGATGCAGATAAGCAGGCGACACAGTGAAGCTAATTACAGTCCTAGGCTGCTCATGCAGAGAGTGCCAGATAGATGGAGATAAAGCGTTCAGGCACCGGATTTCTATTAAGATGCCACTCCTGTTGCAGCTACAGAATACTAATTCTCCATCGTCTTGTATGCATGATTTATTTCTTCCTATTACATACAGCCGGTCATAGTTGCACCACTATAATTTGTTCAGGGGATCCTAAAGAGAAGTAAAGGACTCCTCCATGGAACATACGTGTGGCTTTGTTCATCTTTGTTACTATAAATGATGTATGGTGCTGTTAAGTTAAGGGTACACACTAAGATTCTGGGAGATTTAGTCGCCAGGCGACAAAGTGCCTATTCTTCAGGTGACTAATCTCCCCGATAAGCCTTCCCGCCGGCTAGAATCTAAATCGCCGGCGGTTCGGCACTCGGACTTCGTTTTCCAAAGTAGCCCTAAGTTACCTTAGTCGCCCGAAGAAGAAGCGATTTATCACCGGGCAACTAAATCTCCCCGAATCTTAGCGTGTGCCCTTACCCTTAGGAACAGTGGACTCAACCAATATCTTGATACTTAGGGCAGGGGCACAAGGGCAGATTCGGGGAGATTAAGTCACCTGGCGACTACTCGCCTCTTCTTCGGGGCAACGATCTCCACGATTATCCCATGTATCTCAAGGTGTCTGGCCAATTGTGATGCTTCCTTTCAAATTAGTCAATTTAAAGATATTTCTGGTTCTACCAATGAGTCATTGTGACATTTTTTGACTGCTGGGTCCTTATTTGTTAATAATCGATCCAAGGAGGCAAAATCAGTCTACACAGTGGCGTAACTAGATGTTATTTTTCAGGCCCCCTGATTATTTTCAGGCCCCCCAAAATGTCTAGAGGTCCGGGCAGGGCAAAGCAGACCGGGCGCCCTAGGCAACCTGGTCGGCTAACCCCGTGTGCATGTTTATGTATGTGTGCGCACCATAACATAGGTGCAACGAAGGGGAAGCAGAGGGGCAGTTTGGGGCAGGGGAGGGGCAGGAGGGAGAGAGGAGGGAGGGACAGAGAAACGAGCCACAAAGGGGGTAGACAAGACCTGCAGAGGGGATTGAATCCGGACTAAGGGGTAGGCAGAAGAATCTTGAACAGGCACCTGCCCATTGCCCCCACAGCGTTGCTCCCTAGGCAGGTGCCTCTTCTGCCTACCCCTAGTTCCGGCCCTGCTAGTGGTTGACCTTTTTTACCAATATTTATTGAAATTGTATGAAAACTAGGGCCTCGTGGGGCCCCTATAGCTTCTGGGCCCCCCTGCAGGGTCTGCTTCCTCTGTAGTTACACCCCTGAGTCTACAACTGCTTCATGTTCACCATGTGCCCTAAGGATAAAAAATAGCCGGTCTTGTGCATTTCATGTACTATATACTTACTTGCTTACTTTACATGTTATGTACAGAGAGTTTTAAGACACAATGCACCTTAACTCAGAGCTTACAATCTACTTTTCAGTGCCCTGGCAAAATATAACTTTCAGCAATTTTAAAACCATACTTCTCCAAGAGTCCAGAGTCTTGCACAGCATGCAACTCTTTCTCCATGTATATTTTCTTTTTGACATCTCAGTAATTATATATTTAGTACCCTATTCAACTTTCAGCACCAACAAAATCAACAGGAAGTCGAGGTATGGCCTTATTTGCTAATATACCCACAGATACATCCTGCCTGGAAGCATTTTTCTACACTATATGCCAGGAAGTGTTTGTGTCCTCAGAAATGAGACAGGATAAAGATCTACTCCATCCTGCTTAGCTGCTTCTACTGCTTATACAATGTATGTTGGTAGAAAATACGGTCTATTAGCAACACTTGCTGTAATTTCACTCACGCTTTGTTTTGCTGTGAGTGTGAGCCAATCCCTAACCAGCACCAACTTTGCCTTCTGGATAGATTCAGTCATTTACCTATTATTTCTGTGTGCTTTGGAAAAGTGATATTTTTGTATATGCCCCAAATTGCTAAGAAAGTTCTAATTAAGTAGTGTGCAACACTATCATTTAAATATGTCAGGAGGCCACATATGCATGACAATAAGGGTTGTGATTGGCTATTTGGCAGATCTGCAGTGGAGTTTCTTTACTTATCCTTTCCCAACAACTCTACTCAGTAGTTGGTACATGGGAGTTACTTGTGCATTATCTCTCTTAAGGTAGCCAGGAGTATGGGAGGGTTTATCATAACAAGGTTGATTTTTGGTTTATACAGAAAGAACATATGGTCTTGGCACCCCACATCACAGTGGTCTCTTTGGGGGAAAACATCAAAAGAGTAAATTAATAATTGTTTAATAATTGTTAGATAAGTATAAAAATGAACAATATCCAACCTGCAAGCTGCTGGCTGTTTGTTGAAATGCACTGGTAAAACAGGTGTGTGAGTTAGAAACTCTACTATAGTTTATATAAACAAGCTGCGGTGTAGCCATGGGGGCAGCCATTCAAAGCTGACAAAGGAGAGAAGGTACAGGCTACACAGCAGATATCAGATAAGCTCTGTATCATACAATGGGATTCTTCAGTACTTATCTGTTATCCACTATGTAACCTGTGCTTAAATGGCTGCCCCTATGGCTACACAGCAGCTTGTTTATATAAACTATAGTAGTACTTATCTGTTATCCACTATGTAACCTGTGCTTCAATGGCTGCCCCTATGGCTACACAGCAGCTTGTTTATATAAACTATAGTAGTACTTATCTGTTATCTACTGTGTATCCTGTGCTTGAATGGCTGTCCCCATGGCTACACAGCAGCTTGTTTATATAAACTATAGTAGTACTTATCTGTTCTCTACTGTGTATCCTGTGCATGAATGGCTGCCCCCATGGCTACACAGCAGCTTGTTTACATAAACTATAGTAGTACTTATCTATTCTCTACTGTGTATCCTGTGCTTGAATGGCTGCCCCCATGGCTACACAGCAGCTTGTTTACATAAACTATAGTAGTACTTATCTGTTCTCTACTGTGTATCCTGTGCTTGAATGGCTGCCCCCATGGCTACACAGCAGCTTGTTTATATAAACTATAGTTGTATTTCTGAAGCAAACAGATCAGTTTTTTCAGTGCAGAGCAACTGTACATTAATATTATCATTCATTTTAAACACTTTCAATTTTTGGTGTTACTGTTCCTTTAACAGAACATTAGCTTTATTGCTAGCTTTATCTACTCCTTAATGTTTTCTTTGCCATAAACATCATCATGACAAATCCCCAAGTGATCATGAAATAATGCTTTTTTCCTTAACCATCCAGACATGAAGTTCTGTAGGCTGTGAAGCTGATGCAGACTCCATTGGTTATTATTAAATTTATGCTCTTAGTTTTCTGCTATTACCAATGTGGGAAGACTGAGAAACGGGAGACACTGCTATCTTTTTATGATAAATCTCTAGCACTGCTCTTCCCAAGGCCTAATCCAGTCAATGTTAAACTTGCTTCCCCTGTAATTGTATCAATCAGTGTCAAGTTTCTGTTGTTGCCAAACAATTACATGTAAGTGGTAGAATTCACAACGGTTACAAGTGGATAATGCAGTCTGGGGCTATTTGTCATTGGCTAATGCACAGTTAAATGCTTGTTTTGCTCATGAACAAGGTCAGGGGTGAGTGCGCTATTGACCTGTGCCGATATATTCAGAACTCCCCATTGGGTCAATGTCGCACTGTGATGTAATGATTGCTTCCTGTCATTAGCAAATCATTGTAGTTGTTCTCTGTTTGATGTAGGAATTGGCTACAATCATGCTTCCTAATATCCACCTGGCTACAATAATGTCAGGGCATGGAATAATCTCCCGATCTTGTTCATTCATTTTGAGTTATGTGAACTTGAGCAATTAAGGAGACTATGCAGAGCCATACAGGGTTTTCCATTTTCTTAATAGCGCGGGAATCTATAATGCACTGTAGGAAGGAGCAGGGATAAACAAGTCAAATAAAGAAATATATATTGCAAGTAAATAGGACAGACTTACAGTAGATGGAAAGGAAGCAGCATAATGAACAGGCAATACGTACACATGTATTTTTAAGAACCAAAGCAAAAAAAGTATATACCTATAACTATCTACTCCACACCATTAAACATGACACTTCTTTCTATTTCTTCCAATCTACACTTGTAATACACTATACTCAGGACCAGTGTCGGACTGGGATGCCAGGGGCCCACCAGAAAACCTTAGACTGAGCGCCCACTTTCCAAACTATTATTCCTCTTATCCTCACTCAAACTCTACTTACTATATTCTTCCATTATTACACATTTTTCCCCATAAAGAAATAGGATATGACATGAAATAGGCCAAATATTTAGAAGCAAAAGGGCCCAATGACACCTGGGCTAAACTGGAGTTTCCCTGGTATCCCAGGGGGCCCGTCCGACACTGCTCAGGACTTTAAGCCAAACCTTCACACTTGTATATTGTCCAGAGGCATCTGGATATTTATGCTGGCTGGAGATCTGTTTTTACAGTATCTTCTTTCTTTATCGGTACTGATGCTGTCTCACAATTTGATTTTATAAATAAAAACAATTTTTTAACAATTATCCAAATACTTTTCAGTAAAGTTGGCCATACACTGCCAGATCTGCGGGTGTTTGGCCACCCACATGTTGGGCCAAATGGAGCTAATCAGATCTTTCACCCGGGTTCGGATCATATGGAGTGGCCTATATGATTATGATCTGGAAATCTCTGGAACACAAGCATGGGACAACATAGTGCAGCTAAATGGTACATGAGACTTTTGTAAATGGGATTGTGGATATGAATAAAGCAAAAAAAAATTTTGGATATGAATAAAGCAAAATGTTTTTATGGTTTGTTATGTATTGCACTAGTTAATCCTACTTTTAATGGTGCTGATGGGGGGAGGACAAAATAATACAGCCTTGTGTCTATTCTGTTTATTAGCCCTTGTAACGCCACCTTAGGGTTTGTGACCAGAAATCCACGTAACACTCTGGGGTCTAGGGTTCATCCAAGTTGGTCATTTATGAATTATTAAACACTATAAGACACAGTTTTCAGGGGTGCAGAAATGATGGGGTCCAGTACCAGTGTACCGTGGCATTTGCCTATTTGTACACCATACTTCTACTTGTAAATCAGGCTCAGGGCTGTGTTTAAATTCAGTGCTGCCAAGATACTGGACCTCATCCTGCCCCCTTGTCCTAATGATCGGCACATGTGTAGAGAAGCCTGACTGTCTGCACACGAGCCAACTGCCAGGAAAAGGTGCAGCTGCAGGAGAACCATTTAGCCCAGGGTGCCCAAACTTTTTGCAACGAGGGCCAGATTTGGTGAGGTGAAAATGTGTGGGGGCCGACCAGTCAGCCCGACATTCTTTGAACCATTAACATTAAATTACAGGAATCGAGTAATCATAGCAGTAAGTGTCAATTGCTTACACCTTCAGCACACAGGCAGCAGTATAGACTAGTGATGGGCGAATTTATTCGGCAGACGCGAATTCGCTGCGAATTCACGAAATGCCCGCGAAAGTTCACGGCCAAAATACGCCGGCGTCAAAAAAAAAATTTCCAAAAAAACGGGCACTGGCGTCAAAAACGGGCGCCGGCGTCAAAAATGAGACGCTGGTGCAGTTTCGCGAGTTTTTCGCCGTTTCGGAAATTTTTTGGCGAAACGGCCCAAATTCTCCCATCACTAGTATAGACCAGTGGCAGTTCATTTCTGGGGGGCCCCATTATTATTAATTTCATGATGGAGGCTGAGGGCCGGTGTAAATTTGAAAACGGGCCGCAATTGGCCCCTGGGCCACACTTTGGACAAGCCTGATTTAGCCTCTACCCAGTGGTGTACCCAACAGGGGTGCAAAGTGTGCACACAAGCCCACACTCCCTTGCCAGATCTGCAATAATGGCTATTGTGAATGGCAGGGTTAAGCGAATTATATAGGTTTTTCCTGGGAGCACGCTGGTGCTCAATTCTGTGGGGGAGTGCACCCAGGACTGCCGGTTGCTAGTTATACAAAGGCCCCTACCTCCTCAACTTCAGCTCTGATTTTTTTTTTTATTTTAGCACTTTTTTACTTTACCATTTAGGTACCTGTGTGCCACCCCATTGAGCTGCTACTTAAACACAGGCCTGTATGTTAAATATGGCCCTGATCACACTGACTGCATAGGATTAGGGATGTAGCGAACGTCGGAAAAAAAGTTCGCGAACATATTCGCGAACTTGCGCAAAAATGCGAGCAGTTCGCGAACGGTTCGCGAACCCCATAGACTTCAATGGGAAGGCGAACTTTAACATCTAGAAAAGACATTTCTGGCCAGAAAAATGATTTTAAAGTTGTTTAAAGGGTGCAACGACCTGGACAGTGGCATGCCAGAGGGGGATCAAGGGCAAAAATGTATCTGAAAAATCTGCCTGTGTGTGCTTGGAAGAGATAGTGTAGGGGGAGAGCTGTTAGTGATTTCAGGGACAGATGATAGTAAGTTTGCTGGCTAGTAATCTGCTTGATACTGCTCTGTATTGGAGGGACAGAAGTCTGCAGGGATTTGAGGGACATTTTAGCTTAGGTAGCTTTGCTGGCTAGTAATCTACTGTTCTCTTTAAACAACTGCCATACGTTGACCTTGTAGGCATTGTTTGCCCAGTTTTTTTGGACGCAGCCACTGAAGCACAGTTGCCAGAAAAAATATGCCATATAAATGCTGAAAATAGTAATTTTTCGCCATACGTTGACCTTGTAGACATTGTTTGCCCAGTTTTTTTGGACGCAGCCACTGAAGCACAGTTGCCAGAAAAAATATGCCATATAAATGCTGAAAATAGTCATTTTTTGCCATACGTTGACCTTGTAGGCATTGTTTGCCCAGTTTTTTTGGTCGCAGCCACTGAAGCACAGTTGCCAGAAAAAATATGCCATATAAATGCTGAAAATAGTCATTTTTTGCCATATACGTTGAGTCAACGTATGGCAAAAAATGACTATTTTCAGCATTTATATGGCATATTTTTTCTGGCCTCTGTGCTTCAGTGGCTGCGGCCAAAAAAACTGGGCAAACAATGCCTACAAGGTCAACGTATACACTACTACAGCGGT
Source organism: Xenopus laevis (assembly GCF_017654675.1). Taxonomy (NCBI): domain Eukaryota; kingdom Metazoa; phylum Chordata; class Amphibia; order Anura; family Pipidae; genus Xenopus; species Xenopus laevis. The sequence continues at coordinate 114,486,336 of NC_054378.1, read as the reverse complement.
GGATACGGATTACGTAAAATATATTATGGCTGCTTGAAAAAAGTCACTCCGGTGTTTTTTCTGGAGACGGTAATATTATGGATATTTAGACAGAATGTGAACAAGGTCACACAGCTAGATGGCGGGTTGAAGAAAACAGTGTGCAAATAATGCCTACAGGGCAAATAATGCCTAAAAGGTCAACTTATACACTACTACAGCGGTAGTAAAATTAAAAAAAGTAAAATAAAAAAAAAATGAATATTAAAAAAAAAAAATTAAAGTTGGTGCTGCTGAACTACTAGGAGCAGCAGATTAGCACACCAGTCCCACTCCCCAACACTGCTAGACTAATAGCACTGGGCTCTTATAGTAGTAGTAGTAGTAGTAGTAAAACAACAAAAAATAAATAAAAGCAGTCCTTACAAGGACTACTGTTATTGCAGCAGTCAGCAGATGAGATCAGAAGCAGGACAGCTGCCCACTGCAGCTACATACAGAGCACTGCAGTAGAAGGTAGATTACTAGCCAGCAAAGCTACCTAAGCTTAAATGTCCCTCAAACCCCTGCAGACTTCTGTCCCTCCAATAACAGAGCAGTATCAAAACGATTACTAGCCAGCAAACTTTCAACTGTCCCTGAAATCACTAACAGGCAGCAGCTCTCTCCCTACACTATCTCTTCAGCACACACAGGCAGAGTGAAAAAACGCTGCAGGGCTTCGGTTTTTATAGGGAAGGGGAGTGGTCCAGGGGAGAGCTTCCTGATTGGCTGCCATGTACCTGCTGGTCTGGGGTGAGAGGGCAAAAAAAAGCGCCAACAATGGCGAACCCAAAATGGCGAACGTCGCGCGACGTTCGCGAACTTCCGGCGAGCGCGAACACCCGATGTTCGCGCGAACAAGTTCGCCGGCGAACAGTTCGCGACATCTCTACATAGGATGTAAATAATCAAATAGATATGCACGGTTACAGCGGCTGTCAGACTATCCCATAAAGACTCAACACTTTCTAAAACAGTATAGCAAAATGGTAAACCACTGGCAACTTAAAAAACCATTATATAAAGTACTGGCCAAATAACACTATAATATTCCAGAATAAGTGCTTTCCTGGCAGCTACTCAAAGGAACCAGGAAATCATGTCCTTATTCAGCCACACTGATAAGATAACACCAGCAAGAGTAACATACACAACAGGAGCCAGGAATAAACATTGGTTTTCGGATTTAAAGGGGAAGCACAAATTGTTTCATCTTAGTTGGAATGAGAAGAAATAGAAGCTTCTAGGTGGTCCTACAAGTATAAATGACCCAGAGTTGATGTTACATAGTTACATAGTTAACATGTTACTGTGTTATTTCATATATTCTTTACTGGTTAAATTAAGGAATGTTGGCCTGGAACATAGTATTTGTACCTAGATAGAGAACTGGCTAAAAGATAGACTACAAAGAGTGGTGGTAAATGGAACATTTTCTAATTGGACCAGTGTTGTTAGTGGAGTACCGCAGGGCTCTGTACTAGGTCCTTTGCTTTTCAACTTGTTTATTAATGACCTGGAGGTGGGCATTGAAAGTACTGTTTCTATTTTTGCAGATGATACTAAATTGTGCAGAACTATAGGTTCCATGCAGGATGCTGCCACTTTGCAGAGTGATTTGTCTAAACTGGAAAACTGGGCAGCAAACTGGAAAATGAGGTTCAATGTTGATAAATGCAGGTTATGCACTTTGGCAAAATAATATAAATGCAAATTATACACTAAATGGCAGTGTGTTGGGAGTTTCCTTAAATGAGAAGGATCTTGGGGTCTTTGTAGATAACAAGTTGTCTAATTCTGGGCAGTGTCATTCTGTGGCTACTAAAGCAAATAAAGTTCTGTCTTGCATAAAAAAGGACATAAACTCAAGGGATGAAAACATAATTCTGCCTCTTTATAGGTCCCTGGTGAGGCCTCATCTGGAGTATGGGGGCAGTTTTGGACTCCAGTCCTTAAGAGGGATATAAATGAGCTGGAGAGAGTGCAGAGACTAAGTGCAACTAAATTGGTTAGAGGGATGGAAGACTTAAATTATGAGGGGAGACTGTCAAGGTTGGGGTTGTTTTCTCTGGAAAAAAGGCGCTTGCGAGGGGACATGATTACACTTTACAAGTACATTAGAGGACATTATAGACAAATAGCAGGGGACCTTTTTACGCATAAAGTGGATCACAGTACCAGAGGCCTCCCCTTTAGACTAGAAGAAAAGAACTTTCATTTGAAGCAACGTAGGGGGTTCTTCACAGTCAGGACAGTGAGGTTGTGGAATGCACTGCCGGGTGATGTTGTGATGCTGATTCAGTTAATGACTATAAGAGGGACTTGGATGATTTCTTGGACAGACATAATATCAAAGGCTATTGTGATACTAAGCTCTATAGTTAGTTTAGATATGGGTATATAGAATTTAATTAAAAGTAGGGAGGAGTGTGTGTATGGATGCTGGGTTTTCATTTGGAGGGGTTGAACTCGATGGATTTTGTCTTTTTTCAACCCAATTTAACTTTGTAACTATGTAACTCTGAAAAATATATTTATTTTTTATTTATTTAAATCTGTATTACAAAAAAATTATTTAGCCAAATAACTCCAGGTCCCAAGCATTCCGGATGATGGATACCATAACAGAATCATACAGCTAGCCAACCATATTAAGCACAAAACTTAATTTCCATCCCTTTCAATGAGCCTCCAATGGCTTAATTTGCCTAGTTACAGTAATTTGTGTGCATAAAATTTAAAATATTGCGCTGCATTACTTTATAGGTGTTAGGTCACATCTAGTGATGAGTGAATACATTTTACAGATTGTGAATTTGCGAGATTTCGCCGGCGAAAAACCCGCCACTAGAGATGTCGCAAACTGTTCGCCGGCGAACTTGTTCGCGCGAACATCGGGTGTTCGCGCTCGCCGGAAGTTCGCGAACGTCGCGCGACGTTCGCCATTTTGGGTTCGCCATTGTTGGCGCTTTTTTTTGCCCTCTCACCCCAGACCAGCAGGTACATGGCAGCCAATCAGGAAGCTCTCCCCTGGACCACTCCCCTTCCCTATAAAAACCGAAGCCCTGCAGCGTTTTTTCACTCTGCCTGTGTGTGCTGAAGAGATAGTGTAGGGAGAGAGCTGCTGCCTGTTAGTGATTTCAGGGACAGTTGAAAGTTTGCTGGCTAGTAATCGTTTTGATACTGCTCTGTTATTGGAGGGACAGAAGTCTGCAGGGGTTTGAGGGACATTTAAGCTTAGGTAGCTTTGCTGGCTAGTAATCTACCTTCTACTGCAGTGCTCTGTATGTAGCTGCAGTGGGCAGCTGTCCTGCTTCTGATCTCATCTGCTGACTGCTGCAATAACAGTAGTCCTTGTAAGGACTGCTTTTATTTATTTTTTTGTTGTTTTACTACTACTACTACTACTACTATAAGAGCCCAGTGCTATTAGTCTAGCAGTGTTGGGGAGTGGGACTGGTGTGCTAATCTGCTGCTCCTAGTAGTTCAGCAGCACCAACTTTAATTTTTTTTTTTAATATTCATTTTTTTTTATTTTACTTTTTTTATTTTACTACCGCTGTAGTAGTGTATAAGTTGACCTTTTAGGCATTATTTGCCCTGTAGGCATTATTTGCACACTGTTTTCTTCAACCCGCCATCTAGCTGTGTGACCTTGTTCACATTCTGTCTAAATATCCATAATATTACCGTCTCCAGAAAAAACACCGGAGTGACTTTTTTCAAGCAGCCATAATATATTTTACGTAATCCGTATCCACCGCTGTAGTAGTGTATACGTTGACCTTGTAGGCATTATTTGCACAGTGTTTTCTTCAACCCGCCATCTAGCTGTGTGAGCTTGTTCACATTTTGTCTAAATATTGATAATATTATCGTCTCTAGAAAAACCACTTGAGTTACTTTTTTTCAAGCAGCATTCATATATTTTACGTAATCCGTATCCACCGCTGTAGTAGTGTATACGTTGACCTTGTAGGCATTATTTGCACACTGTTTTCTTCAACCCGCCATCTAGCTGTGTGACCTTGTTCACATTCTGTCTAAATATCCATAATATTACCGTCTCCAGAAAAAACACCGGAGTGACTTTTTTCAAGCAGCCATAATATATTTTACGTAATCCGTATCCACCGCTGTAGTAGTGTATACGTTGACCTTGTAGGCATTGTTTGCCCAGTTTTTTTGGCCGCAGCCACTGAAGCACAGAGGCCAGAAAAAATATGCCATATAAATGCTGAAAATAGTCATTTTTTGCCATACGTTGACTCAACGTATATGGCAAAAAATGACTATTTTCAGCATTTATATGGCATATTTTTTCTGGCAACTGTGCTTCAGTGGCTGCGACCAAAAAAACTGGGCAAACAATGCCTACAAGGTCAACGTATGGCAAAAAATGACTATTTTCAGCATTTATATGGCATATTTTTTCTGGCAACTGTGCTTCAGTGGCTGCGTCCAAAAAAACTGGGCAAACAATGTCTACAAGGTCAACGTATGGCGAAAAATTACTATTTTCAGCATTTATATGGCATATTTTTTCTGGCAACTGTGCTTCAGTGGCTGCGTCCAAAAAAACTGGGCAAACAATGCCTACAAGGTCAACGTATGGCAGTTGTTTAAAGAGAACAGTAGATTACTAGCCAGCAAAGCTACCTAAGCTAAAATGTCCCTCAAATCCCTGCAGACTTCTGTCCCTCCAATACAGAGCAGTATCAAGCAGATTACTAGCCAGCAAACTTACTATCATCTGTCCCTGAAATCACTAACAGCTCTCCCCCTACACTATCTCTTCCAAGCACACACAGGCAGATTTTTCAGATACATTTTTGCCCTTGATCCCCCTCTGGCATGCCACTGTCCAGGTCGTTGCACCCTTTAAACAACTTTAAAATCATTTTTCTGGCCAGAAATGTCTTTTCTAGATGTTAAAGTTCGCCTTCCCATTGAAGTCTATGGGGTTCGCGAACCGTTCGCGAACCGCTCGCATTTTTGCGCAAGTTCGCGAATATGTTCGCGAACTTTTTTTCCGACGTTCGCTACATCCCTACCCGCCACGGCAAAAAAATTGGACGCACATCAGAATAGCTGTGCCCATAATAATTGTCGCGCATGTAAATTATTCGGACGCCCATTGACTTTAATGCATTGGGACAAAATAGGCGTGCATTCAAAAATTCTCGCAGGTGTCAAAATTGACTTCAATGCGTTTTGCAAACTTTTTGACGAAATGGGACAAATTCACCGATCACTAGTTACATCTGCTCTCCCCTGCTCAGTACACAAGGAGCTCTATAACCACCCAATTCAACTACAGCGAGGTTGCTTCATATATGTCATTAAATGAGTCCTGCAATTAAAAAATGGACCACGTTCTCATGGACAGATGTTAAGTTTAAAGTGAATTTCAATTTATAATTTCTAAATTGGTTAAAATGATTCTACAAAGCCTCTTTATTTAACCCACAACCCCAAACACAAATAATGTACTGCTGCTGTGTAACAATTATCTCAACAGTTAGTACTTCAGCGGTATATATTTTTTATTTCCATACTGAGGCAGAGAATGAAAGTAGCCAGAAGAAAGCTTTATCTCATACTAAGCATACTTTCTTGACCTCAGATGACATATTCTCCCATCATTCCTCATGCAGCCAATCACGCTCCTTACCCAATTACTACTCTATCCTTTTGCGTATTCACCCCAGCATGCTGCTTATCACTCCACCTCAATGTCTGTCTTCTTGGTTGACTTCCCTCAGAGCTTATTTGTTCTTTCTCTTAAACATTAACCCCGGCTTTAACTCATTTATTCAATCTCTGTCTTACTGTCTGGCATATTTCCACTTCCCTTTAAACATGCTCAGATCACATGCATTTTGCATAAACCATCTCTTGATGCAGCACTTGCCTCGAAGCAACTAGATCATGTTAAATAAAACTGTCTGATCCAGTTCCGCTCCTAATTCTCCCCGACTACAGTCTGCTGTTCCAAAACTATAACACAGGACTTAAACGGAAGTTGCACGCCTTCATATTTATTAATCATCTGTGCTGTCTCTTGTTCTACGGACGTGTGTGAATATTAATGTTCAACTCCTACATAGGGTGTTTTTATGGAAATTCTAATTTTCTAATCCCTTTTTACGTTGCATAAGTTTTATTTTTACTATACCCCTCAGATTAACCATTCACGGTTTACTTATGTATTCCCTGTAAACGACTGATCCTACCATAATCATAACCAATGTAAAGCTGGTTGCTTTGGTCAGACCTACTCAGGGTCGGACAGGGTCAGCGGGACACCGGGGAAAAACCCAGTAGGCCCTGTCGGCCAAGACCTGTTCCAGACAGTCTGACCTCCACCTCGTCCAATCGAAGAAATGATGAGCACAGCGGGTGGGCTGGAGCAGAGGGGGATTTGTGGCTGGTGAGGGGGCCCATGGGGGGGCAGGGGTCCTGATGCACAGGGCTGGATTTTCATAGCGGACAACCCTAGGCCCGCTGTCATTGTTCTCCCAGTCCCCTTCCTTTTATTAGCTCAAATTTTCATCATCAAGACTGGAGCAATAGGGAATGGCGCATGGGAGACTTAAAAAACTATCGTATCTCCTGTGTTTCTGAGCCAATGTGGGTCCACAAATCCGAGCCTGCTGATTTGGCAGCACTGATGGCCACCAGTGTTTTTGTTTTTTACCTTGTGGGGGGGGGGGCGGCTGGTCGCCCATGGGCTGTTTGAATTTTTTTTTGCCAGGGCTGCTTTTTACTTCCATTTTGTCTCAGATGATATCATTCAAGAGCAGCCTGAAGAGTGACTGAAGTTGATCAGAGCACAAGTCACATGACTGAAGGCACCTAGGAAACGTAACAACATTCATATCCCTAATCAGGTTTCAGAATTTAAGATAAAAAAATCTGTTTGCTCTTTTGGAAAACAGAATTCAGTGCAAAATTCTGCTGGAGTAGTGTTTTAACTGATGTGTTTGGAATAAAAACATGTTTTCCAGTGTCAGAATCCTTTAAGCCCTTTGACAATGCTGGGAAGCCTAAGTAAGAGGCAGAGGGCCCTGAGGTAGGATAGCACCTTAGTAGGATTCAGCATTATGGGACTTTGTTAATGAGCACGAACTAGAGTGAGGACAAATTGATGAAATTGCATACTTTAGGAATTAGAACAAGGTGTACTAGCAGTACTTAGGGTTAGTACCACAGCCAATCTGACACCAGAGTAGACACCTCAGTGAGGGCCATTATGCTTGAAGTGAATACCTGTGACAATGTTTTGGCCATTAATAATTGCCAAATATGAAATTGCCAAATATATGAAAGTGAAGTCCTCAAAATACATTGTATGTCACTAGAGTTGCCACCCGGCCGGTATTTTACCGGCCAGCCGGTAAAACACCTGCCAAGTCCGGGGCCGGTATTGCAAATTTACCGGCAATGCAATTGCCGGTAATTTGAAATACCCTTTAAAAAAAGCCCCTGGCCTGCCCCCAATTCGAAAAGAACTTACCTTTTTTCCAGCGCTGTGCGATGTTACTCCGCCCCTTTTGTGGCACGCCGCTTAGCTCCACCCCTTTCAGCGGCGCCCTACGTAGCTCCGCCCCTTTTAGCATCACGGACCAACCCCTTTTGGTGCCCGCCCCCCACTGGCCGGTAACATTTTTTAATAAAGGTGGCAACCCTATATGTCACCCATGGATATCATGAGTACATGCTCAGATATTGTTATTGTTACAGTTATTGTTATCTGTCAGAAATTCTCTAAGGGCAGAGATACTCAGATTGGGGGAGATTAGTCTCCAACTTCGTTTTCCGAAGTCGCTCGAAGTTTCAGCTTTGGAAAATGAAGCACTCGGAATGCCATCCCGCCGGCGATTTACATTCTAGCCGGCTGGAAGGCAGGGGAGGCAGTTCGGGAAGATTAGACGCCACAAAGATGAGATTTGTCGACGGGCGACTAATCTCCCCGAATCTGAGCGTGTGTCTCTGCCTTAACCTGTATGATGAACAACCAATCGACATGGTGCAAAAATGAACCAGTCTATGGTTAGCTTAAGACTCAACATGAAAAACCATTCTTCCAAATCTATTGCGAGATATGCCTTGTGAATGCCCCAAACAAGCCTTACAAGTACTTAGAAAGTAAATATTACTATTCATATAAATGTACCTTGCTTTTGACCAGAGTTGGGTATCGGTCACTGCTGAATTTAGGTCAGTGAAAATCTTACTTTGAAAATCCTTTTAATTCAAATTAGAATGTGACCTTCAATTCATCTTACATGTGATGTCTCAGGGGTTTGCTGATGTGATAAATGTTCTGTGCCAAAAACTTTTGTTTCAGATTTCACAAAAAAACATTACGCACCCGAGACTGAACATGCTTCGAGTATATTGAAGAAAACAATATGCATCTTACCCCTTTAACACTGGAAAGAAGAAATACCAAAACATTATGGGGGAGCTATGTTGACAATGAACATTAAAAGTAAGTTTCATCTCACTGAAATAAGACACTTTCTAAATATAATCAATAAAAAATTCAGCACTGTTTATGAAAGTTACTGATCAATATCTCACTCTCAGCAGCAGGTCACTCTCTTCATGCTGAGGTCTGGGTCAAATGTTGATTGACAGGTAGGTCTAATATGTGTTTTAGGGGGTCTCCCCTTTAAATTAGCATACAACTGCATTGCTGGATGTGTTGTGTTAATGCCCTCACCAAATAAATGGATATTTTGGGAGGAGGTTATTTATCAAAATCTGAAAAGTTCTCACTATTTTCTGAAAACTACTCCGACCAAATCTGCACTGACTTTTCCCCCTACTTTATTTATCAATTTTTTTTCCTAAAATTTCTTGTGCGGGAAAAAAAACCTCAATAAAATTGTGAAAAAGTACAATTTTTTCGGATTTGTTGCCAAAAACTGCAGCTTTTTCAGATTTCATGCCCGAAAACCACAAAATCGGAGTTTAATAAATCACAAAAAATTTCAGTTTTTTTTCTACTTTGTGTTTTTTCCCTTTAAAAGTCCAACCAGAAAAAAACTGACTTTAATAAATAACCCCATAAGTGTATGGCCAGAGCCATCCAGTCTCTTATTTAAATCAGTGCATGGTTACTAGGGTAATTTAGACCCTAGCAACCACATTGCTGAAATTGCAAATTGGAGAGTTGCAAAATAAAAAGCTAAATAACTCAAAAGCCCAAACAAAATGCAACCCAATTGCAAACGGTCTTATAATATCACGCTGTAAATCATACTTAAAGTTAACTTAAAGGTGAACAACCCCTTTAAAAGAGAAATACACCCTAAAAGTGAATAGGGCTAAAAATGCCCTATTTTATATAATGAACTTATTGCACCAGCCTAAAGTTTCAGCTTGTCAATAGCAGCAATGATCCAGGACTTCAAACTTGTCACAGGGGGTCACCATCTTGGAAAGTGTCTGTGACACTCACATGCTCAGTGGGCTCTGAGCAGCTGTTGAGAAGCTAAGCTTAGGGCTCGTCACTAATTATCCAGCAGAAAATGAGGTTGGCCTGTAATATAAGCTGATGCTACAGGTTTGCTGATTATTAAATTCTGATGCTAATTGCACTGGTTTCTGTGCTGCCATGTAGTAATTATCTGTATTAATTACTAATCAGCCTTATATTGTGACATTTCTATTCTATGTGTACTGTATATTGTGAGTGGGTCCCTAAGCTCAGTAAGTGACAGCAGCACAGAGCATGTGCAGTGAATCAGCAGAAAAGAAGATGGGGAGCTACTGGGGCATCTTTGGAGACACAGATCTTTACTGCGAAAGGGCTGTGGTTGCCTTGGGCTGGTACAGAAGCCCAAAACATAATGTGCAACATTTCTAGATACTTCTTTAGTTAGGCTTTAGTTCTCCTTTAAATTCAAAAATCTCTGCATAAAATGTTGGAGGGAGCATTAACATTTGCAGTTTTGCATCTATTTAGTTGCTGCGATATGGGTGGAGTTTTGCCATATTTGGGTATTGTCTGGAGCAAATTAACCTAGTGGGTGTGCATTCGTGTGGCTTCTTATTTTCACATGGGCCCAACTTTTCTTGTTGGAAGGGCCCACTTTCCAGGGTACCCAGGTGACCAGTAGGCTAATAATTGCAGCTGCCTGGGAAGGGGTGAACCCTATTAACTTTGTAGTATGAATACTGACGTCGGGACTCTGTAGGAAATCAAATGATATTTCTCTGTTTTCCATGCCAACTTACTCTTGAACCAATTTGATTTGTGGAATTTCCCCTACAAATGAGCACTTTCATAGTAATCCCTTATTTTAATGAATCACTTTCAACCATAAACCTATTGCAACATTCGGCCTTCCGGAGCTAATAAATTATTTTAACATATTATAACATTTTTACAGATGACATATTCGATAGAAATATATGTAAATGAAGCCTGGGGGTTCAGCTAACATTCCTGATCCCTATAAAATTTAGTGAGCTGTTGAAATCATGTTTATCCTCCTAGGAACTGGAAACTACCTAAAATTCTTCTATGGTTGAAAAGAAAATGTGGATACGGTTCCACTTTATAATCCCCTATCAGGTAAATGCTATGTGCAAAAATCTACAACATTTATTAGATGAATTACATAGTAAAATTTACAGCAATTCCACTTTCATGAATGAGTACATTTTTTATTTATTTTCTATTCTTTCCTAGCCCCTCCCATCCCAGGTAGAGTACAAACAACCTGTTCTTTCAGCCAGTTCAGGTTGGAACATTAACATTAGTAATTAACATCATTAGTAATTCTAATGTGATTCCGTCATGGTGTATCAGAGATAAAAGTGAAATAGCATTGCTCCATGCAGAAAGCTAATGTCACTATGGGCAACTTTTCAGAAACAATTAATTTCAGAATGAAGTCACTGAAAATGTGGCAATACTGTGGTCGGGACTGCCGGAAGCACCTGATGGCGCTGCTTACCTTCCCGGCGGTCGCAATGAAAATCCAAGATGGCGGCGCCCATGCTGAACACATGGGTGCGGCGTCGCTGCATGATGACGTCATCGCTGGTGCTGGGATTTTGTAATAAAAGGGCGCCCTGGATGCTGAAACCCTGCCCAATTATAGTTCTTCAATCCTGTGAGTACCTGGGTGTATAGTCTCTGTCTGATTCCTGGTTTTGATTCCTGCTATGATCCTGACTCTGATCCTTATCTGCCGGCCTGTATGAACTCTTGACTGGACTTTAACTAACGATTGTGCCTGATTCCTATTTGTACTGCATACTCTGACTTTAACCCTTGTTGGGCTTCCTCTTCGGTCCTTTCTACTCCCGCTGGGAGCGATAGGCCCCTTGACATTATAATTGGGCCAAGGACCCCACTAAGGCATTCTCCCTAAATCTTAAACCTGATTGGCCTTGAGGCTGGGGCCTCCGCAATAAGTCAAGGTTCACCTTGGGGGACCAGCCTGTCAGTTTGGGAACCACTGATATAATGTATGGGAAAACATTATTGCATTCTTCTTGTATCATGGATTTCAATGTAGAGAGGTAAAAGCCAAAGATGTATAAACCTGATAGAAAAGAGAGATGATCCGGGATGAACCTTGGGGAATATCAAGTGAAAGGTCAATCTGATGTAACTGTTTGTCCATTTATTGGAAGACGTGGAGTGAGTGCTTATATACTGCTTTGGATAGTCTTGGAAATGTGGCTAAATCAGTGTTCTCATATGTTTGTTGCCTAATAGCTATGGGACGCCAATCCCCGTAGCGCTCGCCCGACATTAGGCGTAGTCTCTGTCTGATTCCTGGTTTTGATTCCTGCTGTGATCCTGACTCTGATCCTTATCTGCCGGCCTGTATGAACTCTTGACTGGACTTTAACTAACGATTGTGCCTGATTCCTATTTGTACTGCATACTCTGACTTTAACCCTTGTTGGGCTTCCTCTTCGGTCCTTTCTACTCCCGCTGGGAGCGAATGGCCCCTTGACATTATAATTGGGCCAAGGACCCCACTAAGGAAGCTAATGTCGGGCGAGCGCTACGGGGATTGGCGTCCCGCATGGAAGACTATGAAGCTCAGCAGTTCCGCATTGGGCAGGTACTCAGTACTCTCCTTTCCCGTATGCCTCCAGCGTCTCTAGTTGCTGGTAATTCTCCCACAGCCCCTGTTCCTCAAGCTGCAGTCTCATCGGCTGGCGAGCCACTTCGCTACACAGTGCCAGATCCAATTCGAGTTTCAACCCTCGCAGTACTCCAGTGAATGTGCCAAGGTGGGGTATGTGATGTCTTGTCTGGAGGGAAAACCATTCGAGTGGACAACATCTCTCTGGGAAATAAATTCTTCATTGACCTTTGATGTCAAAGCATTCCTCCAGGCCTTCCAAACCATGTTTGATGCCTCGGGTAGGGTCGCTAATGCCTCTTATCAGCTCCTGCAACACCAGCAGGGAAACCGCAGTGCCAGTCAGTGCGCCATTGACGTTAGAACTTTAATGGCAGAGACCTCTTGGACCTTCCTGGCGGTCCCGATGAAAATCCAAGATGGCGGCACTCATGCTGAACACATGGGTGTGGTGTCGCTGCATGATGATGTCAGGGCGCCCTGGACGCTGAAACCCTGCCCAATTATAGGTCTTCAATCCTGTGAGTACCTGGGTGTATATTGTCTATCTGATTCCTGTGATCCTGACTCTGGTCTTTATCTGCCACAATTGAGCCCAATAGATCAAAAACGACTGTTGTTCTTGGATTTTGATATATATATTGGGTGCAGGCTGCATCTAGAATTTCCAGAATGGTGGTTGCATCTGAGCAATGGTGTTTCACTGGGCGAAAGTCTAGTGCTCCTACTGAAGCAACAAATTGTGGGTTGCTGGAGCTACCACCCGGCCCAGGGGAGCAGCAGCTCCAGAGTAGCAGAACAGATTCATCAGAAGTGACACAACGGATGCTATGCATATGCCATGTTATTTATAGCATTATTGATCCTTTCTAGGTGTAATACTCAAACAAATAATGCTTAGTTTACAGCTCAAAATGGGTGTTCAGGTGTAAAAAATATACGTCCAATCGCAAATGTGACAAAGGCTTTAGACAGGCAAAGCATTATTGGCACTAAACAAAACACTTTCCTCTCCTGGCAAATTACCCTTGAGGAATTCATTACCTCTGCAGGATTTTTATTGCTCCAGCTATTCATTAAAAAGCTGTATGTTAATGAGCCTGAATGCATCTGGGCCATTTAGAATTTACAACCCTTGAGAATCACCCGCACTGAGGCATATGTTAACCTTTTCAGTGCTGGTGCCAGTGTTAAATATCAAATATTCATGAAAGGAATGTGCCCACAGTCAGTGGCGTTACTAGACGTTTCTGGGCCCCACAGCAAAAACATTTTAGGGCCCCAACATATCTAGAGGTTGTCCTGTTTTTCCAATTAGTGTTGAAATTTCTCATTAATTAGGGCCTCTTAGAGTCAGGAAGGAATTTTTTCCCACTCTGAGGCAAATTGGAGAGTCTTCAAATGGGGGTTTTTTTTTTGCATTCCTCTGGATCAACTAGCAGTTAGGCAGGATTTAAAAAAGTTTAACTTGATGGATACTTGTCTTTTTTCAACCTAACTTACTATGTTACTATGATTAATTAGCAATTAAGCATGTTTAATTTCAACATGAAAGGTTGAACTCAATGGAGATGTCTTTTTTTAACCTAAGTTACTATGTCAACAGCCTGAGGCTACTGTGACATCTTATTTCTTCATATAAGTAGGATCTGTTATCTGGAAACCCATTATTTAGAAAGCTCTGAATTACTGGATGACAATTTCCTATAGACTACATTACATCAAATAATTCTTTAAAAAGGGATTTCCGTTTTTTTGTAACAAGATCAACTTGATCCCAACTAAAATATAATAAATCCTTATTGGAGGCAAAAAAATCCTAATATGGTTCATTCTGGCACCCATGAATAATTAGTTATACCCCTAGCTAGAGTCCTGCAGTGGGTCGGGTACCCGCACATACTCGCTGGGTCAGGAAGCTTATCTAAGCGGGTAAATATGTGGGTTGTGGTTTGGCTAGTGACCAGAGTCTATTGCAGCACATATGGATCTGTAGGTGGATAGAAGGTTCTGACCAGTGTTGGACTGGCCAAATAGGATACCAGTAAAACTCCCGGTGGGCTCAGGTGTCAGTGGGCCTCTTGCTTCTAACCATTTAGCCTATTTCATTGTCATTCCCTATTTCTTAAGGGTCTTAATAATAGAGTATAGTATGTAGATTTAAAAGACTAGTAGAGGGTGGAGAGGAGGAATAATAGTAGGCCCCTGGCATCCCAGTCCAACACTGGTTCTGACTGATCCACCTATTATGTTTTTAAGATACACACCCTTCCACCTTTGCGTTAATACATTTGGTCAGACCCACTTATCATATAAATATCAGGATTCTAAAATGATCATAATGTACAAGATTGGGCTCACCAACTGCTTCTAGGGGCCCCGTTGGGGGGGGGGCAATTTGCATAGTTTTGTAACCTTTACCAAAACAAATGTGAGAACAGTTTTGTGAACCACTAATTTAAAAAAGTCTCCTTGACACCTAAGCCGTTAATCTGAATAAAGCCACAAACTTAAAAAGGAAGCAGAACATTAAATGCAAGTGGCGTATTACAAACACCTGTCTTAAATTGATATTTAATTAAAAAGTTAATTATTAATTACATTTATCAATTGTAGAATCAGTTGTTCAATAAAAAAAAGAGCTAATTCATTTAATTATCTGTGTGCAACTGATAGGATATGCTTTTTAGCCAGGAAAGGTTATCCCTGAATCTCTGTCAATTTAGATCAGTTTAGTTTCTAATTTATCCAGAGTGCTTCCTTTGCCAGTCTTTTGATTTGATCTATAAATGTTTGCTTACAGAACTGCTAAGTATTAAAGCCTGATCAAATAAAAAGATGGGCTGAATTAAATTACATTTACTTAAGAAGTCCTTGATGTTTATGTTTCTTTTTGCAGTTTCCTCCCGAATGCTTCAGTTTCACTCAGGAGATAATTGAAGCAGCGTTTCGTGCTCAGTGGATAAGAAAAAGGTCTATCTCAGTCCAAAGAACACACTCCTTTTTGATATTCACACGATTTAACCTATGGAAGAACCAGCAGGCATTTTGGAAAGATCCCCAAAACTACATTTAGGTGTTAATAATAGAAAAGAATTCAAAATAGGAGGCTGTCAATGTGGGGAAAGTCTCTCAGCCAGTGGTTTTCAGACTTTATATTTCAACCTGACTTTTGATGTCCAACAGTTGGTCAGTGCTCCCCATAGCAATTAGGCAACAAACATATGAGAACACTGATTTAGCCACATTTCCAAGACTATCCAAAGCAGCATATAAGCACTCACTCCACGTGTTCCAATAACTGGACAAACAGTTACATCAGATTGGCCTTTCACTTGATATTCCCCAAGGTTCATCCCGGATCACCTCTCTTTTCTATCAGGTTTATACATCTTTACCTCACATTTTGGCTTTTACCTCTCTACACTGAAATCCCTGATACAAGAAGAATGCAATAATGTTTTCCTATACATTATATCAGTGGTTCCCAAACTGAGAGGCTGGTCCCCCAAGGTGAACCTTGACTTATTGCGGAGGCCCCAGCCTCAAGGCCAATCAGGTTTAAGATTTAGGGAGAATGCCTATTTGTTCTTCAATATTCTTCTCAAACACATCTTAAAGGACGAGTAACATAAAAAAAAGTTTAAAAAATTAGTTTGTACGTAACAAAAAAAAACACCAAGACACTTATAATTTTAAATTCGCAAAGTCTTTATTAAGAAATAACTTATAAATTCTCTGCTTGTGCTCCTCTTCAGAAACGACAACAGGGCGACGATCCATCGTGCAGCACTCCATTTCTCCTCCCTGCCTTCTATAGGAGCCAGGGAGGAGAATCAAGCGCTGCACGATGGATTGTCGCCCTGTTGCTGTTTCTGAAGAGGAGCACACGAAAGTGTGAATTATCGCCTGCAAAGGCATCGCCACACTTCGTCAGACTAAATTTGCAGAACATATGCTAATTCATCAAAATGCAAAGTTGTGTCTCAGCACCTGAATGCTGGCACAATTTTGCTAGCGTTAATTCATCGTGCGAGCATTTCATAGCAAACTTTCGAGGATTCGTACAATTTTCAGACCGTGTGTGGAGATTCCCAACATTTTTCGTCCGGGGGAGATCGTCGTTTCGTCGATCAGACAGGTTGAAAGATTTCTGTCGGCTGCCGATAATTTCTCTGCATGTATTGCCGATCGTACAATTTTCAGAGGGAGACTGTCACCAGCTTTGTCGGACATAACTTTCGTACGATTGCTGTAGGGGCAGAACATTGTCTTATCTGTTCTTTTACTACTTTATTTGATCGGAATGGTTAGTGGCAGGTCAGGATATGGGAAAATCTGATCATTCCATGATTCTTACGATCTGATCTTTGCGTCTGTGGCATTGGCCAGAATTACCCTAAGGTCAATTTTAATTTGGTGGGTACATACATATATATGTCTTTGCTGCACTTTCTGGATTAGTCAGCCCCCCTTAAGGGCATGCAGGACATCACCAAAATTCAGAAGACATGAAGATCCGAAGACACAATGACCCAAAGCCACGAAAAGACACAAATACGCAAACAGAGCCAAATCCGCAAAAGAACAAAAGCCATGTACGGAGCTGAAGCGGCGAAAAAGATCTGCAGCCGTCAAAGAAAACTGAAGAAGAGCCATCGTCGAGGACAAGGAAGAAGAACCTAAGGTGAGCTTAATTAAACCCCTGTCTACCGATTTATTTTAAACCTCAATGGGCCCTTGGCCACAATTTTTTTTTACATTTTCTACGGGGTCCCTGACCACCAATGTTTTTTTTTCACCTTGTAGGGGGACTCTTGCCACCAGTGCCAAAACCCTGTTATCTAGAAAGCTTAGAATTACAGGAATGCTGTCTCCCATAGACTCCATTTTAATCAAATAATTTAAAAATTATTCCTTTTTCTCTGTAATAATAAAACAGTACCTTGTACTTTATCCCAACTAAGATATAATTATAGGAGAACTGAACCCTAAAAATGATTATGGTTAAAAATGCCATATTTTATAAACTGAACTTATTGCACCAGCCTAAAGTTTCAGCTTGTCAATAGCAGCAATGATCCAGGACTTCAAACTTGTCACAGGGGGTCACCATCTTGGAAAGTGTCTGTGACACTCACATGCTCAGTGGGCTCTGAGCAGCTGTTGAGAAGCTAAGCTTAGGGGTCGTCACTAATTATCCAGCAGAAAATGAGCTTCCCCTGTAATATAAGCTGATGCTACAGGTTTGCTGATTATTAAATTCTGATGCTAATTGCACTGGTTTCTGTGCTGCCATGTAGTAATTATCTGTATTAATTACTAATCAGCCTTATATTGTGGCATTTCTATTCTATGTGTACTGTATATTGTGAGTGGGCCCCTAAGCTCAGTAAGTGACAGCAGCACAGAGCATGTGCAGTGAATCAGCAGAAAAGAAGATGGGGAGCTACTGGGGCATCTTTGGAGACACAGATCTTTACTGCTAAAGGGCTGTGGTTGCCCTGGGCTGGTACAGAAGCACAAAACATAATGTACAACATTTCTAGCTACTTCTTTAGTTAAGCTTTAGTTCTCATTTAATCCTTACTGAATGTAGAACAATCTTATTGGGTTAATTTAATGTTTGAATTTTTTTTCAGTAGACTTAAGGTATGAAGATCCAAATTACGGAAAGAACCCTTATCTGGAAAACTCGAGATCTAGAGCATATTGGATAACTGGTCCCATATCTGTATATTTGAGAACTTGCTGATGCAATTCAGATATCTTAAATTAGACTTCTGGTAAGAAATACTGTACTTATGAGTACAAAACATCTCCAGGTATGATGCTTTTATGTTTGGTTCGTCTTCTCCATTAATGTGGCTAAAAAGTTAAATAAAATGAGTATGTGCACTTAAAAGCCCTATGTTTATGATTGCCTGTATTCTTTGAGATATACCGTATGGCTTTTTTTTAGGGATTTGGTTGTCCACATTCTTTGTTGAACAGGTCAGACTTTTCAGCTGTAACCGGGTCTCGCTTTCTGGATGTCCCAGTGACAGAACCTTTTTCAGTGTTTTGCACTGTATGGAGATATAGCAAAGACAGCCTAAATATGGCTCTAGTGATGGCTAGCTGTAGTTCTGCATTCGTTTAGGAAGCATAGATTGGAGTCTGTAGTCTTTTCTTACATAGCTACTACCAGTTAAATGTGGGGTACCTATTTGAATTCAGTGGGGTGTTCTATCCCTGTTTTTTTCACTAGCATGCATCTATGGTAGGAATATGTTGAGTTAATGGAAGGCTCATCCCTCATAAAGCTGCTATACTGTCATTTGTGAGCTATTTAAAGAAAAACAGAGCATGTAATCAAGGCTGGGTGGGGGCCCTGCAATGCCAGCAGACTCTAGTGCTGTCAGCTATAGAAATAATTAGAATGTCATCCCCCTGGCAAAGAAAATGTAAATACATCTAAAATACGACATAATGACATTCTCCTCTGTGAGCCAGGAGGATCTGCTTCAAATAAAGGCAGCATTAGAAGAACAATTACATCTCAGGGACAGGTTGGGAGACACACAGAGCTTGCTGGAGCCAGCAGGCTGAAGGAGGGGTGCAGCGTAAATCTTGTCCCATCATAGGCAGGAATGTTATTAGCAGTTGCATTGTAAACCCTCCGGCTGCCTGTAATATCTCTGCAATCTATCATGAGCACTTTCTTCCCACTTTCATTGCCTGTGCAGAGTGCAGTGACCATGTCTTTGGGAAAAAAAGTAAAAAGTAAAAAAGTAGCTGTACTGTGTCTATTTGAAATACTGTATTACAGGGAAACAAAGAGGCTTTGGTTTATTACCTCTTTATCGGGTAAAAGGCAAGTGATCCTTAGCACCGAAGATATAAAATTTTTCACATGCACCGGACCTTTCAAAAGGCATACTTGAAGATCCAGTATGGGGCAGATTTATCAAAGGTCGAGGTGAATTTTCGAATGAAAAAAATTCGAATTTCGAGCTATTTTTTGTGTGCTTCGACTAGGGAATAGTCCAAATTTGATTCAAATTTGAAAAAAAATTGAAAAGTCGAATTTCGTCATTGATCATGTACTGTCACTTTAAAAATTCAACTTTGACCATTTGCCATCTAAAACCTGCCGAATTGCTGTTTTAGCCTATGGGGGACCTCCTAGAACCTATTTGGAGTCAATTGGTGGACTTTGAAAAATCGAAGGGTTTTTTTGGGAAAAACTTCAAATCGAATTCGCTCAAATGTGCTATTACTTCGATTCGTACAATTCGAATTTGGCCGATTACAGACCTATTTGATCGAAAACTGACCTATTCTACCAAAAAAACTTCGACTTAATTTCGGTTGGTTTTTTTTGAATTCGAATTTCGAAGTTTTTTCAATTTTAAAATTCGACTCCTGTGTGTAAACCCTTCAACTGCCACTTAATAGAGAACTAAAGCCTAAAAAAGAAGCAGGCTAAAAATGCTGTACATTATGTTTTGTGCTTCTATACCAGCCCAAGACAACCACAACCCTTTAGCAGTAAAGATGCCCCAGTAGCTCCCCATCTTCTTTTCTGCTGATTCACTGCACATGCTCTGTGCTGCTGTCACTTACTGAGCTTAGGGACCCACTCACAATATACAGTACACATAGAATAGAAATGTCACAATATAAGGCTGATTAGTAATTAATACAGATAATTACTACATGGCAGCACAGAAACCAGTGCAATTAGCATCAGAATTTAATAATCAGCCCTGTAGCATCAGCTTATATTACAGGGGAAGCTCATTTTCTGCTGGATAATTAGTGACGAGCCCTAAGCTTAGCTTCTCAACAGCCAATCAGAGCCCACTGAGCATGTGAGTGTCACAGACACTTTCCAAGATGGTGACCCCCTGTGACAAGTTTGAAGTCCTGGATCATTGCTGCTATTGACAAGTTCAAACTTTAGGCTGGTGCAATAAGTTCAGTACATAAAATATTGAATTTTTAGCCATGTTAATTTTTAGTTTTTAGAGAGATCCATCAGGTTTATCAAAGCAGTATTCATGGAACAGATTAGGCAGATAGCGTAAAAACTAAAAGGAGATTTATTTGGGTATTGTTTGGTTCTGGGAACCGATCCAGCAGTTTTATAACTTACCCTCTAAGATTTCATGGTTTCTAACAAGTCAGCACAAACCTGTGTGGTAATGAATTATTCTTTCTTCTGTTATACAAAATTATTTGAAGGTGTCAAAGGTCCCTTCTCAGATGGGAGAATACGCTCTTCTGTTCATTTTGTTTAAAAGGCCAGCAAAAACAAAAATAATAATTCTCCTATATCCAAACATTTGAATATTCAAAGCTGGACAATTTAGGCCATGGTCCATTAGATCATGGCCATTTTCAACCAGCTATTTCAGTTATATCAGAGAATTTCTAAATTATTTCATATTCTGGGACTTATTTATAAAAATCTGAATTTTTCAGACTACTTCAATAAATGATTGGACCTTATTTATTAATAAAAAAAGCACGATTTTATCAGATCGGGGACAAACACTAAAAAATCAAGTGAAAATCCAAATCGTACAATTTTTTTGTGGGTTTTTCCAAAATTGCTCTATTTTTTCTGCCTTTTCCCCGAAAAGCCAGATTTTTTCAGATTTTTGTATTAAACATCCGAAATAGTCAGATTTTCTGGCTAATTCCAGTGCAGACCTCAGAAAATTCCAAATAGGAGAGGGACCTCTACCATTGACATATATACAACCTTGGTAGGTTAGAGAGTCCCGAAGTTTCTTATTTCTATAAGATGACATTTGTATTACATTTCCATTTTCATACCACTTTCCCTTTAAATATATTTGTTTAGAGCAAAAAATCAGTGTGTTTAATGATGTGTTTTTAGTAAAGGAGTTGTTCAACTTTCAAATACTTTTCGTTTTAAGTGTTCTTTCTGTACACCAGAAATAAAGATTATTTTTCCAGTTGCTCTGTTTTTCAATCTTTGACAGTTTTTCTAAAATCAAAGTTTAATGTTTATTGTAAACTTTAATGCTCCTTTCTCTGATATTTCAGTCTTTCAGCTCAGTAATCCAGGTGCAGATTCTGAACCACAATTTGCTACATTAGTTGATACATTTCTCAGCAGCATGGAATGTAGTGATGTGTGAGTCAACAATTTGTCAACACCAGCACACAACCCTAGTCACTAGAATGCTAGCAACTACTGTGTCAATTATAACATCCAACTTTAATTAAACTCAGGATTTATGCTCAGCAGGATCAAAGATTAAAAATGTATCAAGTAATGTATCAAATAAGAATACTTATAGTCGATAACCCCTGTCCCAGAGCTGCTTCAGGGTGAAACATAAAACTTCAATATTAGAGAAATGATCATTGACATCCTATGTTGTTTAATCTAGAGGAGTCGGAATTACAAAATCTTGAAAACTTCAAGGTTTTTTTTTTTACTATAAAATCCAGATTTATTGAATTTTTCTAGATTTATTATACCCGAGGCTCCAAATGTCCAAATGTGAAAATAATCCATCTTCAACCTGTCCAGGTCCTGTAGAAGTCAACGGCAGAGGTCCTATTTGCAATTTGAAAACAGGCCCGGACTGGCAATCTGTGGGTTCTGGCAAATGCCAGAGGGGCTGCTATAAGGTGCCATAGAAAATCAGTATTTAGTGGGCTGGTGGTGGCTATTTGGGCCTCTGTGTGGGCTGAGTGGGCCTCTGTGTACTTGAAATGCCAGGGCCTATTTTAATTCTCAGTCCAGGCCTGTTTGAAAATATTATGGTCTTCTCTGGGTTTCGTACTATAATCCAAAAATTATGATTTTTCGCAAAAAGTCGGGTTTTTTTCCCTATCCGTTTTTTTCAGACTTTTTTTCTTATTTAAAATATCAGAAAAATTCTGATTTTGATAAATAACCCCCTTACTTTTAGTTTTCCTCTCAAAAAGCTCTCAAAAAAGATTTCAGGCTGTTGCACTGTTTTTTATTTGGTTGTAAAGCACAAAGAAGCATGTGTATTTGTAAATCATATTAGTAAAGTGTGTTTTTTTAAATACATTATTTTCATCATATATCTTTAAATATATAGTTGAGTAAATATATATATATATATATATATATATTTATTTTTTTTTTTTTTTTTTTTTTACTTATAATTTCTTGTTTTTAACCAACACAGAACTCATAGATAACAGTGAACAACCGTAGCAAAAATAAAAAGAACATTTTTCAAATTGAGGCTTTCAAGAAACAAATGCTTTTAGAATAAAGGATATATCTAGATATCTAGATATCTAGATATCTAGATATCTAGATATATAGGATATATATATATATATATATATATATATATATATATATATATATATATATATATATATATATATATATATAGGATATATATATATATATTTATTTTATTTTATTTTTTTACTTATAATATCTTGTTTTTAACCAACACAGAACTCATAGATAACAGTGTACAACCGTAGCAAAAAAAAAAAAAGAACATTTTTCAAATTGAGGCTTTCAAGAAACAAATGCTTTTAGGATAAAGCTAATTTGAAGTTTTCAGCAGTACGTAAATCACCTTGTCCTTCTCCATCCATAATTTGATTGCAAAGTAGCCTTTAGAATGGAAACAGGCTGACAGATGACAATTGAGCGGTGCTAATCGGATTATAAGAGAGGCGGGCTTCCCCCAGGTACAATTCATCACGACTTGTCAGAGAACTTGCAAACCTACTTGTTTCCAACCAGTACCAGAAAATCAAAATGCAATTTCAGTTTTAATTTCCACTACTAAAGAGGTTACTATGTTAAACCTAAATATCCTGTTCTTTCCTTGGCTCTTTAGTGCTTTAGTTATTAGAAAACTGTGCAGTTTTAGTCTCAGTAAGTAGGAAGCTGCACTACCACCCACCAGCTGCAGTGTCTTTATTGCTTTGTATTGAATTGTAGCCTGAACTATTCCTTTACTATCTGGCAAATACGCTGATAACATATTGGGATTTATTTATATGTTTTTTATTTATATGTAAATACAGATATGGGACCTAATATCCAGAATGCTCAGGAACTTGGGATTTCCAGATAAGTAATCTTTCTGTTATTTGGATCTTCATACTTTGTCTACTCCAAAATCATGTAAACATTAAATGAACCCAACAGGCTGTTTCTGATTTCAATAAGGATTAATTATGTGTTCGTTTGAATCATGTACACTGTACTGTTTTATTATTGCATAGAAAAAAGGGTAAAATAACTTAATGGAGTGATGACTAGTGATGGGAGAATAAATTCCGCAGGCGCAAATTCACTGCGAATTTCCGCATTTCGCCGCCAGGGAATAAATTTGCAAAACTCGCATGAAAATTCGCCGGCATCAAAAAAATTTGGAGGAGCAGCAAAAAAGTCAATTGCGTCAAAACCGTCGCACGTCAACACTATTCGGACACCCATTGACTTTAACACTGGCGTCACAATTGACGCTGTCGTCAAAATTTGAGTTTCCATAATTTTTAGCCGTTTCGTGAATTTTGCTGGGAATTTGCGAATTCACCCATCACTAGAGATGAGCTTTCTGGATAATGTGTTTCCGGATAACGCATTCCATACCTAACAATAATATTTTTTTTTCCAATTAACCTTACAAAAATACAGTATATTCAGTACGTGGAAATGACAATCCATTGTATACACAAATAAACCTATTTTTCTAGCTGATACATTGGTTGTTTAGCAAGATTCTGCCTATTATTTGTATCAGTCTGTAATTGAAGTTATGTTCAGCATTATGGAAAAGATAGATGCTAATTGAATAGTAATACCTGAATTCAACTGAAATTGGTTGTGTGATTGCAGGCTAAATTTCACTTTTTTTTTTAACCAAAACTCCTAGAAAAGCACTCCCTTGCATGACTTCTTACGTCTGCATTTATGCCTTGCAGATTTATTGTGGGACATAACATAGAAAGCTTCAATGCTGCTCCCTGCAGTGAAGAAGATCTGAAACATTTGTTAGCTGTCTATAGGTGACCACACACAGGCTAACCTGCTCCAACCACCCGAACAGTAAGAACAGCACAAATCAAATACAAAGTGCAGAAGAGGAGCTGGAAAAGAAACCAGGAGTGTCTGGGTTATAAATGGAACTTGAACCCAAAGAGTCTGAAAACCATTAATGTAATTCTTGAGTAAATTGAAGTGCTTTGCCCCTAGCAAAAGTATTCATATGTAACAGCTGATACAGAATCTGATTTATAGTTCATTTGACTCAGCTTTCTGAGACCCTCAACTTACATGGAATTTACAGCATGCCCAAACCTTGTGCACTTTATGCCCTCAATATATGTGTCTGCATATTATCCACCCACTCAGACTGTAAGCTCATCAGGGAAGGGCAGTCCATCATACTGTGTCTCATAACACATGTAACTGAGGGAGTTATTTATGAAAGTCCGATAATATCTGAATTTAAAGTAAAGTAAAAAAAAAACTTGCATTTTTCGAGATTTATTATACCCGAGGATGAATCCAGCATATCAGACCTGCAGATGTATATAAGTCAATGGGAGAGGTCCTTATCCTCTTTGAAATTCTCTGTGGTCTGCACTGAACTTAGCCCGAAAATCCGACTATTTCAAACTTTTCAGGCAAAAATCAGAAAAATTCTGGCAGCCCGAAAAAACCGAGCGTTTAGGAAAAAATCAGAAAAAAATCTTATAAATTCGATTTTTAACTAGATTTTATCAAGTTTGTCCCCTATCCAATTAAATCATGCTTTTTTATTAATAAATAAGCTCCAATCAGGGATTCTAGTTTGGTCAGACATTTTTTTTATATAAATACTGAGAAAAAATTCAGATTTTGATAAATAAGGCCCTGAATCTCTGTGTAACCATATTTAATTATTGCACTTTTTATAATACTTATGCACTCATTGTACAGCATTAAAAGGGGAGAGGTGGTATTGTTCAAACGATGTGATAAAGTGCATCAGCAGATTATTTGGCAGATTTATCAAGGGTTGAAGTGAAAATTCTAATTTGATTTTCGAAATTTATCGACCCTATAATAATTCAAATTCAACTATTCGCCACCTTAAACCTGCAGATCGAAAATCTATTTTTTTTCAGAGAAAAAACTCAAATCGAATTCGATTGGAATTAGATTCAAATTCGAGTTTGTGGGTTGTTCCCATTCACCCAAGTTTGAAAAATTTGAATTTTTAAAAAAATGTTGATTGGTCATTTCTTATTCGAATTTCGAGTTCATGGGAGTTTTTACAAACTCCCATGAACTCGAAATTCAACCCTTGATAAATCTGCCCCTAAGAGTCTTTTTTGAGAGTAATTTTTGGACATTCCAGTTCTAGGGGAGCAGGTGAAGTGCTGGGTCAAGAAGCAAAAAGAACAGGGTGAAGCACAATCAGGAGACTCAGAGAATATTGGGCTGGAGTAAAGGAACTGGCTGTGGAATAGTGAGAAGTCTCAGATTGTCATACCTGCAATGCCAATAAGCAAAATTTGCCCAATCTTCCAATCCAAATCTGGGAGACCGCAGACTCAAGCCAAATCCAATGAGAAATTGTGCAACATTTTTGTATTAACTTTTTTTCAATTCTCAAGTATTTATAATTCCTTGCTTACATTCTCTCAAGTTTGAGACTATTTTTTAATATTTTTGCAAGGTTCCCATAGACTTTCATGTTAAAGCAGGGAATTTTCATGTAAGGAGACTAACAAAGCTATTAAGCCCAACAAGTACTGAGTCTGTTGGTTAGAATGGATCTCAACTGGTTCAAACTCCAAAATTTGTTTTGCGGAAAATACGTCAGTGAGGAAATTGATAACTATCTAAAAACTCTCTACGTATATGGAAGAAACGACCATTTTCTCTTTTCATTATTTTCAACAATTAGCTAAATATCTTGA
Source organism: Xenopus laevis (assembly GCF_017654675.1). Lineage (NCBI taxonomy): Eukaryota > Metazoa > Chordata > Amphibia > Anura > Pipidae > Xenopus > Xenopus laevis. The sequence continues at coordinate 114,460,249 of NC_054378.1, read as the reverse complement.
TTAGAAAGTACATGTAGGTGTATCAGCATTTCCTAGACTTTTTCCCTGGTACATTCGTTAGTTTAGAAACATAGCTCAAAACTTATTTCCTGTCATTCACCCAACTTATTTCTCAGCCCAAAATACCTAAAGGAAAGCACAATGTTGGATCCCAAGGGCTTTGACCTACTGTAATAAGAATTTCAAGTAACACTGAACCCATCAACAACTGTGTTTTCACTATGAGCTACTTAGCATCTGCATAATTTCCATCCTTCATTATTTTTGGGTTGTTTTAATTACCATGACAGCCTTCAAAGAAAAAAGGGAAAAAAGGTTATGTTGAATATTTTCTCAATCAGCCATAAATAAAGGAGCAAGATCAAAACCAAGATACTATAGACCAGGGATCCCCAACCTTTAGAACCCGTGAGCAACATTCAGAAGTAAAAGGAGTTGGGGAGCAACACAAGCATGAAAAATGTTCCTGGGCTGCCAAATAAGGGCTGTGATTGGCCATTTAGTAGTCCCTATGTGGATTGTCAACCTACATTAAGACTCTGTTTGGCAGTGCACCTGGTTTTTATGCAACTAAAACTTGCCTCCAAGCCTGGAATTCAAAAATAAGCACCTGCTTTGAGGACACTGTGAGCAACATCCAAGGGGTTGGAGAGCAACATGTTACTCACAAGCTACTAGTTGGGGACCACTGCTATAGACCTATATAGTTTACATCACTGGTTGCACTAACAAAGTGGTAGGGGGTTATTTATCAATCAACATCATATTTGAAGGATTGGTTGTGTCAAACAAATCTAATTAGCATCTATGAGGAGCTAAGTAGCAAATTAAATCAGGGCACAGCTGTTGATATGATATCTATTGATTTTGCATCTGATACTGTGCCATATAACAGACTGGTGAATTTAGAGAATTAGAGGAATTGATTTTGACTGTCTATGACAAAGAGCAAAAACCTGCAAAATGCAACACATCTAGGGGCCTATTTATTAAGCCTCCAATGTCTCTGGTCTCGTTTTTAAGGGGAAAATTTTTTCTAGAGGAAAATTTTTTCGAGATTTATTATACTCCAAAGCTTCTAAAAATCCAAATCAGAAAGCTGTCGAAGTCATGTAAAAGTCATTGGCAGATGGTCCCTTTTACAATTGGAATATGTTTTTTGCCTTCATGATCTTCAAGGGCTTTAGGCCCTGATTTTGGTTTTCGTATGAAAATCCCAGAAATTTGTGGCTTTTATGGGACAATTCGAAAAAGTTGCATGATTCGAAATTGTCGCACAATTTTGTGTTGACTTTTTCCCGCACATTCAATTTTAGTTTGTATTTTTTAGTAATGTAAGCCAAATCGTGGTTGGGCAATTTTTTATTTAAAATAATGAGAAAAATTTTAGTTTTAATAAATACCCCCCCTTGATTTTGGCAAAACTTTTAAATAGAGTTCAATAGGATAAGTCATAGGCCTTCTTATTCACTTTATAAATAATATTGTAGGTTATAAAAAATTCCATACCTGCAGATGACCAATATCTATGTAATGTTAATATGAAAAAATTAAAGGAGAATTCAACCCAAAAGTTAAAAAAAACCCTACCCCCTTACCCTACATAGACCCCCTCCTTCCTCCCCCCCAGCCTAGTTCCCCCCCCCCCTTTACTAAAACCTTCATGAAGATTCTGTCCAGTGGAGTTCACGGCAGCCATCTTCTTCTCTCCGGTAATCTTCAGAATGAGACTGTAGTTTCAGGGCCCCCCTCCGGATTGGATGTCCCCACCCCTGCTGCCACACGCATTGGCACGTGTGCAGGGCCGCCATCAGGGGGGGACAGGAGGGAGAGTTGTAGGGGGCCCGAGGGTAAGGGGGGCTGAGAGCTGCTGACTTTGGGAAGGCATGGACGTTTAAGGGGCCCTGGCTACCAATTTTTTTTATAATGGGGGGGCCTGGCCACCAGTTTTGGCTACCAATTTTTTTTCTCATGTGGGGTCCTAGGCACCAATATTTTTAAATGGGGGGCCCTGGCCACAAATGTTTTTTTATGGGGGGCCCTGACCACCAATATCTTATT